>NC_081251.1:35213015-35513015 GCF_030490865.1 Poecile atricapillus
AGCCTGCAGGGCACTGAACATGAGCAGAGGGCACACAGCCAAAAGGGTACTTGCTGGGACCTCAGCCCTGTTGCTTGGTCATTGCCATGGGAGGGGTGTCCCATGCTTCATGCAAGTAAGTAATGGAAACAGGATGGAAACAGGTAATGGGAGGCCAGGTGGGCCCAGAGATGGTCAAGGATTAGTTTGCTGCTGCACTTCCACTGGTCAGTTCTTGAGGAGCAGTGGAAATGGCCATAGAAGGCAGGACTTGGCAGCACCAGGTCTGTGAGGACATACCTGAGTATATGCTGCCTCTGTCTCTGCACCAGAGAGACAGAGCTCAGTTCCCATCCCAGCCTGGGCAGCAGGGCTGCCTGGGGAGCTGGGGTATTCACATAATGGTGAATTGACTGTCCATTTCCTCTGACAGTGAAGCTGTAGACTTTTTCTATTGATTTCAATGGAGATAGGCTTTTTCCCATTCACTTACCTCTGTGTAAATGGTTATTAATTACATAAAAATTTGGGTGGTCTTTAGCTGACAGATTCCTTAGAGGTTTCCTGAATAGTCCCAGGAAGACAGGACTAGTGTCCTCTGACTCAGTTTTAGGAGAAAATCCAGGAGTAATACAGAAGACTTGCTGTTGGAAAAGCAGGCAGATAACCAGCCCAGGCTGCCACTATTGGCAAACTGCGACAACAAGGAGTTGGGAGTGACACCATGAGGCTAATGGATATCAGCCCATTTGGTTGTGATAGCTGACCTCTTGCTGATGAAATGAACTTGAACTCTTGTCATCAAGAAAATGCAAGATATCTGGGCCTAACTGAGACAGCACTTACAAGATAGATCCCATTATAACTAAATATTTTTCTTCCAAGATTAGGAGAATTACTGTTTCCCAGAACTCGTTAGCTCTGACCTAAGGCACCAGCAGAAATGCTGTGCTTCTTCCATCCTTATTGTCCTTCTCAATATGAAAGCCACAAAACCAAAACACATATTCTGTAACTCAAGGAAGTCCATAGTTGGTTGGAAAGTGTGTATTTCTGGTTCATCAAAATCTCCAGAATGTTATTCATCACTCCTTTTGATTACAAATGCAGTGGTTTTATTTATTCCCTACTACGATGAAGGTATTGGGTGATTTACAGTAGACAAAACTTGAGAACCATGGAGTTTACCAATTGACAGGTAAGGAGAAGGCAAAGGAAGAAATATTAAATATGACAAGGGGGAGGCACTGTTTTTCAGTGTCCTTGTTTTTGCTCTTAGGGTGCAATACTGCAGAGGGTTAGGGGGGTTGATAGAATCCTCATGTGACTGCAGGTCCTGTGGCCCAAGGAAGAGGAGGGCTGTAGACAAGGAGAAGCATACACCTGATATACCACCCTCTCTAGTATTAAACTACTGATTAGAGTCAAAGTGTGAGGGAAAACAGAGCAGTGTCAGGGAAGTAGGGGAATTTAGAGATAAAACCCTCTAAATATGTTCTCTAATATAAATCTATTTCTAGCAGTCAAAAGCCTTATGAGATGTATATAGTGACATAAAAGAATTCTGAGGGACAAAGCATAAGAAACTCTGATTAAACAAACAATTTAAGGTGGGACCCGTGTGGGAGAAAAATGTATTTCAACTCAGTTAAAAGGTCAGGAGAAAGATATTGCCATTTTGGGAATAGCAGTCCAAGCAAACACTAACCAATCCTTACAGCATGTCTCATCTAGGGTGAGTGAAGGTGGCCAGGTGTTCTGCTTTCATGATGTGTGATGATTCACTGGCCAAGAGTAAATATGATGACACCAGATCCTTTCCTTTTTGAGAAGCAAAGCCAAGCAGCATCGGGTTCTGTTTGCTACCAACTCCAAGTTAAAATGCTGAAAGTGCAAAACTGTGTCCTCCTTATTTGCTAAGCATTTTGTGAAGGTCTCCAGACAGAACATTGCACTTCTGAATCATCTTCACTCTGATACAAATAATTGTGACAAATATATGCCCCCAAAGGGTTGGTCATTTTTAACTTTTCACACAAACACAAAAGGAGTCCTATTAACTTTCATCGTACTTGTACGTGTGTGGCTCCTTGACTTTACAGTTTTAAGCTAAACCAATTAAGATGAGAAAAAAAATAAGCAAAACCCAAAAATCATTATCCTTACCCAAAGATATTACTTAAAGTGGTTAAGTTTGCTAATGTAGTGTCTTACTAATAATATTATTACTACTAATAGTAATAATATTGAAAGTGGCTTGAAAATCAACAAGGTAAAAATAGTTGTGAGCAACCTTGAAGTTTATTAACTAGTTTATTTTTTTCAATAAATTATTAAATTCTACAATAATTTGTTAAACTGAAAAATTTGGATTTTAATAAAATGCCAAAGGTTGTGACAGTGGTCGATTGTATGCAAGGAACTTCTCCAGGGTCAAACAGAAAATCTCTGTCAGAGAAGGAAATGTCACACCAGTTTCCCTGGTGCTCAGGTTGTATTTTATATCCCAAACTATTTTTCCTGTGAGAAAAAGCTGACATCTTCTCTAAAGAATCTGTTTCATTTTACTTTTCTTTGCAACCTGAGATTTCATTATGTTTACTTTGCTTCATATTTCTTATCTTTCTCTAATAACTTGTACAAATCTGGAAGGGAAAACAATTTTCCAGTCTCAGGGGTTGGGAACAGCAGAGTAGTTTTCTTAAATCCTAATCTATGACTGGTAATTATGGCCATTTCAAGGTTCCCTAGGAGAATTATTGTCTTCTGAAATATTTTAAATAGCTAGCTGTCCACAACTTTTCTTTGCCTCAGAAAATGGATATATTATCATTTTAAAGTCTACTGTAGCTGCTGCTGGGAGCAATAAAGCTAAGTTCATGTTCTCCCACAGTGTATGAATCAATGGGAAATAAATAATACTAAAATATTCTCTGGAATTCTTTTACATGACAATCTGAAAACAAAGGTGGTGAACAAACACTGAAAATCTCAAACTGACTCAACAGCAAAGACAGAGTTCATCTCACCCCACATAAATCATTTTACTCAGGCAAGTGATGCAGAGCAGTCATTTAGACATGCTGTGAAGACAGAGAGGGAAATATATCTCCAGAGACACTTTACCTCCTTACCCTAAGGTGTGATCAAACCACCCTCAGGAGACTTTGCATCTCTCTAGAGAGACTTCTGTGGAAGCATCCTCCCTCTGCTGTGTTAGCATGTCACATGCAACCCTGTTTTGCACTCATTTCTTTCTAAGGAGAAAGAGGTCTCAGAAGGCCACGAGGGTGGCTGAAGGGGCAGTGTCACTTGGCCACATTATGGCTCAGTTACACATTTTTGTCCTTGCCTGCAGTGACTCAGAGCACCTTTGTCCTTCTTTGCTGCAGCCAGGTAGCCACTGGGCAGGCGAGGACAGAACCATGTTTCCATGCTTGCTTTTGCTGCCTAGTATTCCTCTGAATGGAAATGTGCAAAGCAGAGTTTGAAGTTGGGAGTTCTCAACCAGAACAAGAGTAAGGTACCATTTGCTCTTCCAAAGCAGAGATTATTTTCACTGTATGCAGATCTGAAGTGAAAACTAGCAAGAACATGAGAGAGGCTGGAATGTTTGTCTTCCTCTTTCTGGAAACATGCTCAAAGTTCTAGCAATCCTCTTCTGCCTAGTTTTTTCAGTAGCTTTTTAAGTTCAGTTGCTTTATCCTAGGAAAATTCTAAATCAAGAATTCATGACCACAAGAACTTATTGACTACAGGACTGTCACAGCAAAAACAATAAACTGTCCCCACTGCTGTGGATTGAAGAGTTTTGGAGTTTGGACTGCAGGATTGGAGAGTTTAATGACCATCTGGACAACTATGTTTATATAAGAAATAACCTGAGAGAAAATTAGTCCACCTGCCTGACTCACATATTGAGTTTCTTTTACTTCTGGAGATGTCTGAAAGGGAGAGAGGCTATGTCAATTGTACTTAACAGAGGCACTAAGTGAGCACTTAGAAAATGTTGATTCCCTGAAGGCCTTTGACTTCACTGATGGTGAGAGCAGTGACTGAGATAACAATTTGCATCTCTCCAGTTAGCAGATCTTAATGTCCTACAGGGAAAACATTCTAGAACTCCTACCAAGTAACAGAAGTTATTTTCCACACATCACACTTACCCTTCTACCAGGTAACACTGGTGGCACTAAGCAAAATCTGACTATGTAACCATTGTGGGAAAGGTACACTCAAAAGTGCTGAACTCAGTTAGGTCAACTCACAACAGAAACAATGCAGCTGTCTAATTTATTGCTACATCACTTAGACATACTTGCGCCCTTGATGAGGGTTCTGGACAGCACATAAAACTGGGGGAAAGAGGGACCACAAAACCATAAATAACAGATTTGGTGCTATCTGTTGAAAGATGGCAAGTGGGGAAAAATGTAGCAAGGGTAATAATTAATAATTTGGGATATGAATGTTGTGCAAAAATGATTAATTTTCATCCTCTTGAAATCCCTTTGTTTTGGTTTGGTTTTGAAATCATCATTCCTTTGGGAAATGTTTAAAAATTGGTGTGGGTATATGTGTGGGTGTGGTGTTTAAAATCGGTGTGGTATGTAAAAATACTATCAAACAGTACAGTTTAAACATCTTTTTCTATTGAGGAGATTTCTTTCAGAAGAATCATGGCACTTTATGCTTTAGAAGTAGAGCTTACTGCAGTGAATTGAATCATACACTTCTTTAGTTGTAAACTTAAACTAATACTACTGTTTTATCAGCATAGAGAGGAAATATTACATTTAGAAAAGTAAAAGATCAATCTCTTAAAGGTTTTTCCTCAGATGTGTTAAATACTGAGTGGATTCCACCAGGAAGAAAAGCATCATTTTAGTTGAGGGCTCTGAGATTCAGATATGTGTTGGGGGTTTTGGGTGTTTTTTGTTTGGTTTCTTGGTTTTCCTTGGGGCTTTTTTCTGCAAATAACATTTTCTGAAAGAATAGTTAGTTTCATACAGATTGTTCATTTAAGTCAACACTTTAATTATCTGTAGCTCCACAGTTTAATAATAAACTACTTGTTATACACCCAAATAGCAAAGTAAATGTTTTAATAAACTTGCTTAGGAATATAAACATATTGATGGCTCTGTTGGAAATATAAATTGTGACCTTACTTCAGAAATTCGGTTTTAAATAAAAAAATGTAAAATGGACATCAGTACATTAAATTTATCGTCTTCCATATGGACATAAATTTCTGATATTTTCACCTCCAGGTCAGTTAAGAGGAGGAGGAAGACACATAATAAAATTGCAAATGCTTTTTGTCAAGAAACATTGTTGAGTCTGCCAGTGGATAAGCTTTGCATTACACAGAAAGTGATAAATGCTCGCCAGTGAATGAACAGATATTTTTTGAAGGTGCTCTTCTGTCATTAAGGTTTTTTAACATTGATAAACTCCTAATTTTTAGGCATTTGAAGAAAGTTTCATAATCTGAAGAAATATTATCACTGGCTGCTAAAAATTCCATTGGTCATATATTTGTCTGGCTATGTGAACCCTTCCAGCTGTAACAACAAAAAATAAGTATCTGCATAGATGTCTATGGGGTTGTATCTATATATTATATATATAGACATATTACTATATGTTTATATATTATATATATATAGACATATTACTATATGTATAATTCTACCTAGATGTACGTATGTGTGTTTGCATGCCATAATAATATTTCTTTCTCCAAATCATTTTCACACTCATGTAATTCCACTTCAAGACCTAAGGACCTACTGTGCTATCAAGTTAGTATAGAAAAGGAGTTTTATATTAAATAAAATTAGCATCATGGAGGATATGTACAGCCAAAAGACATATTTTTACTTCATGATGATACACTGTCGTTGCACAGAACAGTATTTATTAAAAATATTGTCTTAGACAGGTTTTTGTTTGTGAAAAAATTGCTTTATTAAAAGGGAAACCATTAAGTGAAACTCATCAGTGGGGAATTACATTCTTGCTTTGCAAAGGCTAACGGGATTCACTTTATCATTTTGATTTTCAAATTAAAGTTGATTTGTTTAAAGTCACATGCTATAAAAAAAGTTACAAGCAACCAATCTTAAATTTAGGTGATGGAGAGATCTTGCAGAGGCCTTCAAAGACACCTATCTAATTGTCTTACTCACTTTCTATAGGAACAGCATTGAACACTCAAAATCAAGAGACAAATTGGAAGAGTTGGAATGAATATCATCCCAGGGAAGGATATTGAAAAGAATGACAAAGTACAATGTCTTTTATTCATTGCTTAATAAAGCCAGATACTGGCCTGTTCCGCAGTGAAATAATACTATATATGTCATTTTACAGTTAATTAAGAATTTTTTTGTTGTTGTTTAATTCTACTTCTACTATGGAAATGCATTTGTTTGATTTATCAAGCTATGGGGAGGGGCAGCATTACATAGTCAAAAGCTGAAACCAGTGTTGAGCATGTCAAGCAAACATGCACTTAAAGTTTCAGTATTAGATTCATATTTTACAAAAGCAAGTTGGAAGAACTTTCCAGGGCCATTTTTGAATAAACAAATGCTGTTGGAAATGAGCACGTAACTTCTTGTGCATCTGACATGAGCATTTTCAGATAATCTCTATCTATATTTGCCATTACTATCATCCTTTACATCCGTTTCCAAGAAAACATTGAGACACAGGACAGTTCGATCTATTGTCATGGTTAACCTTCATCTAAGCACATTTATCAATACTTGTAGATATTCCATGTTACCAGTAATGACATTTTTACCTGCCAAAACAAGTAGATTGAGGTGTATTTATCAGCATTTGGTTTGGCAAAGTGTACTAGATGGCCTGTTTGTCCCTCTGTGCAGGACAAACGTTATGAGCACTTGACTGGGGATTGTGCCTCCTCAGATGGAAGATGGGTAAGCAAGACTGATCCCCTGAATTAAAGCGTTTTTCAACATGTCTGAGAGGTAGAGACACAAGATGGCTATCCAGGGAAATTCTGGGAGCAAATCAGAAGGGATATGATGGCAACTTCCTGGAGTCCCTTTAGTTCTCTGTGCAGCTGAGGAGCTGGGTCTGCAGCACAAAGATGGATCAGCTTGATGACATTGGCCCCAGGAGACCTCCAAGGACTTGGGATTGTGCAGTCTTGAAGTTGTCTGGTAACACAACATCCTTAGTAGATCTTCCCTCCAACTGTTCATGGCCTGCATGTAATGCCAAGGACATGGGTTGATGTGCCATGGGTAAAACATTTTAAAATTTGTTTACTGGGGGAACAAACTGCATTTTTTCAGACAGGAAATGAAAATATTTGAAGAAAAATATATCTCAAAAGCTAAGTATTACTTACCTACTTGTACATGACTGGATAGGAAAAGAATACATTTTAATATTTAATGTTTTGTTCAGGAGGATTTTTTACTAATTTAAAGTACCTTCTGACTGGTACTTGAACATTTCTCCTGAGATAATGCTGGAGGTATGGAGGACATACAAGTAATAATCACTGAATAGAAACTTCATTTCCCAGCAGGAAAATATTTTTTCTTATATACAGTAAGTATGAGACAAAGAACAGTAAAGATACCTAAATTGCAGTACCTACATATAACAAAGAATACAATTTATTTTTCTACTTGGAGTATGTTTTTAACCATAACAAGAGCTAAAGTATTGTTGTCATAAACTTTCTTAAAGACAATTTAAATTTGTACAAGAAGTACAAATCTACATAAAAAGGAACCTTTTTATGGCTCTAGTAAGTTTATAGAAAGTTTTTGCAACACATTTCCTCTCATTTGCTGTGCTCACCTCTAGCTTTACACATATCAAAGCAAATGAAATTTTCTCATTCTGCAGTGGATGTTCAGATCTGCACAGAATTCATTGTTCTACTCCATAAACTCGTATTACTTGATTCTTATATGGGTTGCCATTCACACAGGGAAAAAAAGTAGTTGTGTTCTGCTGTTTATTTTTGAGGAATGTCTTTTCTAACTCGGCACCACCAGAAAGATTGCTGTTATCAGTGCTCAAATACCAGTCACTCCCTTATGAAGCAAGAAAAGATACACTGAGCGGTCCCAGGGGCTAAGGAAACTTTGGCATTTCATCAGTTTCAGGGCTAGAATTTCACTGTCAAGCTCACTATCTGCTGGGCCCTCACAGATAAACAGTAGATAGGAACTCGCAACACATTCCTTTCATGTTCACTAATTTCAGAAAGAGACTCTGCAGTCTAACACCAGCACATCCCTTGAAGTCCTATCTCTCTGCTTGTATCTTTGGCAGACGTGTAGTAATTAGTAAAACAGAGCGAAGATATTTTACACCACTCTGTCCACTTGGCTCCGCCATTATGAACAAATGCTGCAAGTTTTGGCTGGGAATGGCATCTCACACTCTGTGCTTGTGTTATAAATCCCTATTTAAATCTGAAATTCTTTTAAATTAGTTAGGATGTAAACTTTAACTTCAAATGATAAAGAACTCTTGCTACCGTAATTTATAGCTTTAGGAACTAAGGAAGTTTATCTCCTCCATATTTAATGGAAGTTCAGACAACATTAAAAATGAAATTAGGATAAATAGAATCATGTTATCACTGCCACTTCTTACTGAAATTAAATAAAATAATGTGCAAAAGGAAAGTTTCTTTATGGCAAAAATAGGAGGTTTTTTTTCTTTAAAAAATATTTATCCTTTTTTTTCTTGGTAAATTTCATAAAACATATTCTCCTTCTGGACTAGATTTTGCCACCCTCAAACAGAACAATGTCACAGAAGGCCTTGCTGTTTGCAGCTGGCCCATGTCTAAAATAAAGTGCTGCTCAACAAGAGCAGAATTACATCCAAGGAAGGACCTATGTCCTCCTTGTCAGTAAGGCACTGGGGGTATTTTATGTATATATACTACATAGATATTTTAATATTTCTCTTATATTGTAGCAGATGTTTACATCTCTGAAAGTATTGCTTGGCTTCAGTGGATGAGCATTTGTGTATTACTAGGCTGTAAAATCTTCCTGCTTTGTTGAATCTGTGGGACAAATAACATTGCAGCTTTGTATTTCTAGAGCATCTATCACAAGATAGAAGATACCAAGGATCAAATCCAAGACTTAAATAAGTAGCTTCCATTTTCCCTGATGCTTCTGGCCAGAATCACAAACGTGTCAATGGTGCTGCTCGAAGTATATTAAAGCCATGAAAGGGTTATTATTGGAGAAATGCATTAATTTCCACCAAATATCTAATTTGTAAATGTGATGAATGTATCATCCTGAAATTTCATGTCAAATCTAGCCATGCTGCAGAAGTGAAAAGAAGGAACTAAAATTAAAAAAAAATAAATCTCCAAAGCTACTACAAAGGGAGTATTAAGAAGAGCATTAGAGGAGGCTTTGTGCTACTTTGAGCTTCCTTTTATCCAACTAGTGGTTCCAAATTCAGTACAGATAGATACAGATATCTTCTGGAGAAAAGCTGCATTTTGCTTAGACTACAGACTTCCATTAGTACAGAATGTTGGAAAAGTTAAGAATCCCATTGCCACTGAAAGGCAAGTCATTATGGGCTACCTGCTACTGCCACTCTAAAAGTTGCAGGGCTACTTTGTCACCCTCAAATTTCTGTAGTGAGAGAGATAAGGGTTCTGTGGAACCATTCCTTCTAGGTCACTGGGAAGAGCATTCCCCTGGCAAGACGCCAGTTCCAAGGTCTTGTCACACCTCTGACTTCTCTGTGTAAATAGTGCAGGAATCTGTGTGCTTCCCTTTCATTCTGTGAGACAGGAGGGCAGCAGTATTTGCTGGTGTAAATGAGGAGATGGATGAAGTTCAGTGGCAGCCTGAGTCACTCTGTCCAGTGCTCATCTAAAAATGCTTAACAATCTTGTACCAAACACCCTGCATTAAAAAAAAAAAGAAAAAAAAAATCCCAACCCTCAACCAGCAGATAATTCTTTCAGCTCCTTCTGATGACTGTAGTCTATAATGGATTGCTCTTTTTAAAGTATTAAAAATCAAGTCACAAGTCCGGACAATTCTTTTTTCTTCTCTGATCCAGTCCATCTGAGAAGGAAACTGTACATTCAGATCTTCAGGAAAACCTTTTAAATTGAAAATACAAAATGAGATTCAGTGACTACTTCATATATCACCTTGCCCCTCACTACCATTAGGTAAAAGGTCACCTACAATGAGTGAGCTTGCCATTATTTGCTGCCTTTTATTTACTGTCCATTTTAAAGTATGGAGTACAACTGGACAATAAAACCCTCTGCTGAAATTTAGAAGCACTGTTCCCTGTCTGATTTGAGTCATTAGAAGTCTTTAACCATGCTGTAACCCTCTCCACAGGAGAGAAGAGAGATGTTGCTCAGGAAGGCATCATGCATTTTCTTCTGTATGTTCTGAACATAATACTGCTGGTGGTCTGGTAGGATAAATGCAGAACATTCTCCATATTAAATCACAGACTATGAGGGTCTGATCAAGCTGCTCACGACATATAAAGGATCGCCTCTTGAGTCAGATGATGAATTACAGCCTCTCCAAAAACTTGCTCATCCGGGGAAAAATAATCAAGACTTTTACAGTACATAGTAAATAAATGTTCTTTTCATGCTGCTACTACAAGCTGGTCAACCTCATTATCCAGATCAGGGAATGAATAAGGAAGAGTGTTTTCCAAAATAAAACCTCTCAGCTAAGCCAGTTATGTATTTCACTGCTGACAAAAGTGAATTGTGGTTGATGTCTCCCACGGGAACTTAATTAAACCATCATGCTCCACTATCAATCAACCAATATACTTCAACAACAGTGTTGCTTTACCCTTCCAGTTAAAAGAATGTACCTACCTGTGGAGCATCTTGATAATGTCTTTACATATTTTGGCCTCTCAGCTTTGCTTTGTATCACCGTTCTAGGAAAGGGGTGTGGGAGGCTTGCAAACTAAAAGTATGTTTCACATGCTGTTAGTTACTTTAAAAATTTAGTCACCAGGGGAGTAATCAGTCATTAATTACTACTAATATACATTTTGGGAAAATTGCTGACACGGGTTTTATACTTACAAGATACCTACCAATATATGATTTTAGTGCTTGCTATTCTGCCCTTTTAATACTTGCTGTCCTTTTATTCTAAGAGGTTTCAGTTTCAAACCAGGATGTAGACTGTGTTGGATTCACAGAGTGTCATACCATACTTTATTCAAAACCACGCCATACTTTATACAAAAACACCAAGAAAATGAGTCTTCTGGTATCCCATCATCCATAAAGGAAGAGTTACCTCTTTTTTTGATGTTACTTCTTTTCCTGTGGGCCTTTGGAGACTGGAGTACATCCAGGTAAAACAGTTGCTCTAAATCCATCGCAGCACTAGCACATGACAGGAGTGTGTGAGGAGGTGGATTTTAACTTGTGAGTAGGAAAAAATTATGGACATACATAACCATATCCTTTAAGTGCAAAGAGCCTTATCTCATATGATTTCATAGATGAACTTTTGTTCTCAACTTTTTGTTGGCTTTTTGTTCTCAAGTTCACTTGTTTAGTGGACTACCAAAACATAGATGGAGATCTATAATGATAAGGCCTTTTAGTCAGCTACAAACTTCTTTAACACTATAAATCAAAGAGAATCAAGGTCAGCCTTTCATGTGAAGTTAGGGACAATTCTGTTACATTTTACTTCATATTAATCAACGCATTTAAGGCTAAGTCCCAACAGGCAGAAGGGGAAGTCGTTTATGGGATCAGGCATGATATGTGAGGTGGCATAAGAGAAGGAATCTTTTCTTTCCTGTTTGCAAGAAGAACATGTGATGGCAATTGCTTTAAGAGGAAAGTGGGACATATTAACACTGCACTATGCTCTTTTGTTTCCAGTGCACTGAGTGACAATCATTCTATTTTAAAGTTTATCACTCAAGACACATTAGCACTATTCAAGTAAATCTTTGTGAATTCACAACTTCCATTCTACTTCAGTAATAAGGGGACAAGCTTGGGAAGCCTGGGGCTGAGTTCTGCACTCTGTCAATATCTGGCACTCGTCTCTTAACGAGGAACCTCACAGACTCTGCTATTATGGCAGTAGGAAGGAAGTGCTAAAATTACCAGCAATAACAGGGCATCTCAAACTCTCTGGCTTATGGAAAGTGTCTAAACAGCTACAGGCTGCTAAAATAAAAATATTTTTATCAGGACAAGAAATTGATGGGAGATGAGTTGAGCAGCAACTTAGTAGTTTTTCTATTTCACTAGCTCAAAAATTCTCGGTCTAGCAATATTCAACTATCACACACATTTCCTTTCAGCCTTCAGGGAAATATAACTGGTTTTTAAAGCAGTATTATTTTGCCCGCACAGGTGACTTTATAAAAGTGGCACCTTCTTACTCATTGTTTTTTCCACAGAGGTTACATTCTTTATTGCTTTTTCTTCCTTTCAGTGCTCTACCTTTGGCAAAATGAAGAGTGCCATATCATGCATCAAACAGATACAATTCAAGTAAAATTGTTCTGCAAGTATGACTGATAATATCATTTGGACAACAAAGTGTTTGCTACTGGGTGAAACAACCTTTATGTCTTCCAGACCACAATTTATGAAGTATTGGCTGGATGTATATTTGTGGGAAAGGAATGGAGGGGAAGAAAATAATACAAGGAAGGTGAAGGACAAGTTTTTATCTGTTCTGTGGCCCAGCTTTAGGAGAGGACAGAGAGGACTGCTGCTATGACACCTTTTATAGCATCAATTTTCATATCTCTGTTGAGTAGACAAATCAAGCACACTGAAATGAAGACCTACCAAGAATTCAAGCTTAACATTCAATTATTTAAAAACCATGAATGATATTTATTTGAGCCGTTGTCCAAAACATGCAAGGAAAAGCTTCCAGTCTTTATGAAGCTACTTTATCCTGTTGCAGTGTCAGAAGTGTGCCTTAAATGCTGACATTATTATCATCCCTTAAAGAGCAAAACATGGAATCTGAAGCTATCTAGCTCCATGAGTATTTCTTGTGAGGAGTACTAGCAAAAGCATCACTACATCCTGCTAGTCCCCATTCAAAACCATCTCCTCTTGTATCATTCCTGTGCAAGACAATTTCATGTTTGAACAAACCTTAATTTGAATCTGAACACTTCATACTTTTCCTAGCAGACATAACCATGACTTTTCAGCCGACAGTCTGGTGAGCACACGGAAAACAACCACAGCAATTTTATCCAGAGAAGTGCAGAAAGAAAACACAGATTCAGGCACCGTGGGATGTGACACAAGGTGTAGAATTCAGAGTGCTGAGCTGGACACCTATATATGCTTTTTGAATTCAGGACAATTGGGTCCCCGAGTGAAACATATCAACCATGGAAAGCAAAGGGTCAGGAAATTAAAAATATATTTCTTCCTGTAAACAGTTACGGGGATTAGGAGCATTTTCTCTTGAACTGAAATGCTTTCCCTAAATTCTTGTGCAGTTGGAACTTATATCTTTCCCTGGATGCAGCCTGAAGGGCTTATTTAAAATGTTACCATATATCCCAGCAAAAAACTACTGTAAGACAACGAAAGGCTCTGGGAAGTCAGATCAGTTTTCCCTGTTGTCAGCTGCATTGGCCAGGTTTTCCCAGCACCAGCCAGGTTACAGAAAGCTTCGGTCTCGATAGGAAGGGCAGGTTGGTCCTAAAAGTCTCTCAGCTCATGAGAAAGTTCACAGTTGTGGCCCCTAACTGAGAAAGGCCTTTCAGCAGCGGCAGAGTGTTTAACCTCAGGGACTGACAGTGTGCGCTGCATTGCTGATCTCGGCTAATGTGACGGGGTAGAGGTTGAGAGGCAGCCTTTGAGATAACACCTCGCTATCGGCCGCGCATTAAGGGACAGCGCAGCATTCCGCCTCCAGCCCTGCTTCTAGTGGTCAGCAAATAGGGCACCATATAAAAGAGTACCATCTGCTTTTTCACTTCTCTGCAAGGCAAAGACATGCATTAATTTCTTCAAATAGAAATGGGGAAGAATGTTATTTGGTTGGTTTTTTTTAATTCTCAGAACAGCCTTTCAATAATTTCAGAATAGTCTTTGAGTGGCATCTCAAAAGGTACAGAATATTTTTTAATACTTTGACTAATGCTTTAGTGCAAATACATAAGCACTGGTTTAGCTGTACCCTAATTGCTGCATTATTTATAATGATTGTGACAATTTTGTTTAAATTGGGAAATTAATGACAATTAAATATTAATCATTTTTTAAAGAATGAAATATCAGAACATACAGTGTTCACATATCTTCATATTTAAAGCCTGTTGTTTTCTTCCTTTTTGCTGTTGATAAAATGTACAAAAAGTTAAAATAAGTTTTAAGGTTTTTTTTTTAAGTTTCCCCATGTTTAGAAAGAAACACACCACTTTTCCCCTATTTTGTTTGACTTCCTTTACAAACTTATATAGATTAAAATGAAATTTTAAAAAAGGAAGCTAGAATATTAAAAGCAAATAAATATGTAAATTAATTAAAAGTTAGAGGCATAAGAAAGGAAGAATTTCCTCTTACGATTAAACCCTGCCGTAATAGTGGAGGGAGGAAAAATAACTAGAAACAAAGACAAGGCTTCCAGACAATTAAGCACATTTCAAAACTAAAATTCAAGATTAATTTAAAATCAAGGATTCTGAATTTTCTTTTTTTGTTTCTAAAGTCAAGGAAAGGCATTTTTAATGAAACAGATGGGATTAATTTTCTTATAAATAATATACATGGGAAAAAATATTAAACTACATTGATTGTTTTATGAATCTGAGAAACCATCTTTTCTGCATGCTACACTTTACTGTTCCCAGTACTACTGCCCATTTCCAGAAAACAACTTGCTTAAAAATGACCATGTCTTGCTGAAGAGACATGCAGGTTTCTTCGTGTTACTCTCAGCCTGACAAAGCCCAAAGGTGCAGCTGGAAAATGTCTGCCCCTTAAGCAAGCCCTCTTTCAGTTTTACTCCTTGCTGTAGCAGGAAGGTTACTTGTGCCTTGGTTTATCCACAAGAAGTCCTCTTCTGTTGTAGTTTTGTTTTGACTGAATGCAGAAACCCACATTGCTTGGGGTAACAAAGACTCAAGAAAAAACCTTTGCTACTTTTTAGGTTCAACTTTCCACTCTGCCAAGAGAATCTACCTTTGAACTCTATAAAAGCGAATAAAATTTTGGCAGTGTGAGTGGAACTGTAAAACAAACAGCATGCTCAGCATAAGCTAGTATGTGTCCTAGCTGAAAAAAATGGAAAATGGGAATTATAAATGGACAGTTAATCAAATAATCCCTTCTTCCACTATACAAGAAAGGACAAATCAGTTTGAAATATAATGTACAGAGACATGACTGACATCTGTGGCAGTAACACTTTTTTCATGATAATGAACAGAAAAGTATATTTGACTGTCACTACTAAGAAAGTGAACACAATGTACAATACTTGCACCATAAGACAATTATTTAGTACAGGTGCTTTAAAATGAAACTGTACTAGAAAACCTCAAGAAGGATTCTGTTTTTCTTTTCATGGTCAAGACAGCTTCTCTATAGGAATTTAATGGGGTGGTGAATCAGGGATACTGCTCCACCCACCGTTTTCACAGGGAACTCTGACCTATAATTCCAGAAAGTAGTACTGGGTAGGAATAGCTCTTCTGCAAGTACCTATTTCCAAATGTACTATATTACTGGCCTATATGAAGTTGAAACAGTGGAACATATGACCCACATACAAATAATAAATGGAAAATATGATACAGCCCAAATTAAACAGTTCTTTAAAATGCTTAAATTCTTGCTGAAGAAATTTCATTTCTAATAACAGGGACAAGAGAATGACTAGAGATCTCAGAGCTGTATGATGCATGCAGAAGCTACTTGAATTAAACCAATGTACAAGATTTAATAATCACATCATAGAAACCAAGAAGTAAATTCTTCATTGCTGTCTTCCCTAGCAGAAACAGTGACTCATTACAATGTGAATGTCAAGTAGTTTGTGAGTTAGAGGTGCCAGTCTTGCAGGAATAGATGTGTGAAAATTTAGCTGGTTGTTCCATCATTTGTGTCAGCAAATTAGCTGACTGGTAAGGACAGATGACCTCATAATTAAATAAAAAATTTATTTTATTTTTTATTAAAAAAAAATAAAAAAGTAGGAAAGTATTGGTTCATTTCATTAAATTCTGTGTTGTCAGTACCTAAGACAAACTCCTTTCAAGTAGGGGTAGCATATTGAAAACACTCAAAACTGTCAGAGGAAGCAAACCCTGCCATTTCTCAACTTGAGATCTGTATTCAACCCAATGATTTTGATCTGAATCAGAACAAACTCCAACATCTGGTGCACTACCAAGCTTACAAGATCTTCTGCCCTTTAATAATGTGTGACCCCAAGAAAGCCAGGAAAAAAAAAAATCTCACTATATTTCAGTCTGGGATACTTTTTTCATTATTTTGAAGATGCAAGAGTTTTATTTTGCTGTGTATTACTGAAAGGGAGAACGGAGAAGGGATGTGTATTGCAGAAACATTATCATTTCTAAGCCCTGTACTGTATCTTCTATTGATAGAATTTTTGTAACGTTATCTGGCACAAAGAAATAGATATCATTAAAGTGTTCACAAAGCTTTTGAAACACTACAGAAATCTCCTTGCTTTTGTTTACAATCACTAATGCATGCATGTATCATTCAGAGAGAAGGGGTTTTGGTCCATGGCTGTCATGCAGTGGACTCACCAGCTGTCCTTCTAGGAGCTGTGGCAGCCAAATCATGTGTTATACAAACAGTTGGCCTTGCTTCCATCATTTGATTGTGCCAGAACTGACTGATGGAGAATTTTTGCTTTCCTGAATTTTCTGTCCAATTTTACAGCTTTGTAAGCCTCCAGCAAACTTTATCAGAACAATGGAACTATTTTGGAAGCCAGAGCAATGGATTTTTTTTTTTTCTTTTTTTTTTTTTTTTTTTTCTTTTTGAGCCTATGGATCATTTTCACTCTGACCAAATAACTTTTTAAAAGGACTGGTCTTTTGTTATAGTTGAGAAAATCCCAGTCCCTTTCACTGCATTTTGGTTGCAGCCTATCTCCAGCTCCACAAAAGATACCACCATGGATGCCCTTGAAAAGCTCCAAGAGCTTAGGGCAAATTTATCTCTGTACTTACCTACTTCCCTGGCTCCAGATTTTGAGCTTCCTGTCCATCAGATAACTGGTGTTTGCTTTGTATGCCTTGTTTAGAATGTTAGACTACAACCCAGCTGATCATTTGCATGCTTAGAAATTTTTCCTTTCAAGTGCTCCCTTTTCTTGTCTCCAAATATCCAAATATGCTTCCCATTATCTCTTTTTATTTTCTCTGAAGAGTCTCCCTGGCATATTTTATTTGCTGACAATTATTTGAAAATTAACTTGGTGCAATCAGCAGCAGTTATAAGGGAAGACCTCCCCTAAGAAATTAGATTGAGAAGAAAGCTGGATGTGGCTTATTAGACAAGTTTGTGCTTTTAGAGTTCTGTTTTTCTCCAGAATCTCAGCATCATATAGAAAGCTATGGAGAGTTAAAATAAAGCAGAGTACTGAAGCTGTCTTGTGATCTAAGGATTATCCTGAATATCACACATCCCAATTGTACTTTACCTGCCACTGCCACTATCTAATACCAGCTTCTGTGAAAGGATCTTCCAAGCTGATTTCTGGTGACCTTTAGGATTTCTCTCTTGTCTTGGAAGGAGAGTATTTAAAGCATGTATTAGATATAAGGGACTATAAGAGTAGCAGTTGTCTTTAAACCACTGACTGAAGGGGACACAAGACATCTCAGTGAATCCAAATAATCATATATGTGCTCTTCAAAATTCATGCTGTTGTAGTCAGGTTTGCAAATCAACTCAAAAGCAAATAAATATCCCATCTCATTTATCAGTGTAACTGCAAAGTTATAGTGCTGCTATAATAAACATCTGTACCCAAAATGCATTTGTATATCCATTTAGTTCTACAGGTCAATAGCTTAGCCTCACTCACATAGCCAATTTTCAGAATATTTAGTAATGCTTTTTACTCAAAAACATTGTCCCTCCACACAGCCCAAGTGAACAAAGTGAGATCAGGAATACTCCATGGAATCTGATGCTGAGCAAAATTTCTGGCATCTTCCAGATCACCGCCCCCCCCCCCCCCCCCCCATACAAACTGCTTCATGCTGTTGTAAATAAAACCCATGCTGCAAACCACCCCAAACAGATTTTGTATATTCTGATGTTCGTGAAGCAGATCTGTTTCAGTTCTCACTCAGCAAGAGGTGCTAGGAACTTGCATTCCCTCTGTATCAAAACAGTTGACTCCACATGGAAAAAAGACACCGCTCCACCCCCCTCAGCAACCTAAAGCCAGAAACAAACCACTGGTGAGAAGCAAAGCCTTAGCTGAAGAAAATTGACAGCACAATTTATTTTTTTGCTGCACAGACAGAGAAGAGGTGCTCAAAGCATTAATAAAAACATAATTATGGAAAACGTGCCAAATTAATTTTTCATCATACATTTTCAGACCAGGAAAGGTCAGTCCTTTAAGTCCTAATAAGATTTACTTATGCTTAAAACTTGTCAGGCAAAGTCATCTAGTATGGTCATACATAGCTGCAGAAACAAGTGAGTTTGAGGAATTTTAACATAAGGGAATATCAAAATCTGTAACACCAAAAAGAACCTTACTTTTCAGATAAAAGCAAAGCCTGGCCAAAACTGGTGTGTAATTAAGCCAAATGAGTTATTTAAACACATCTACATAAAGTAAAAACATTAGGTTCTACATATATCTATATTGTATCAACATGCATGCTCACTTTGGTAGGGGCAATATAAACTGCTTGATTTAACAAAGCTAATTTCACTGGTTTAGATTTGTTTCTTGTTAAAACCATATTTGTCTTATATTGCCCAAAAGATTTGATTTATTGCCCAAAAGAACGTGATTCTGTATTTGGGAGAGGTCCTTACATAGTTCAGAGCTTTTTGGGAGTGTCATGTAAGTGATGCAAATTTCCACATCAGAGTTTATCAAAAGTCAAAAAGCCAATAGTTTAAATCAAAGTAACACAAAGAAAATCCTACACAGAGGTGACTTGAAGCACACCTCACTGAAACTTTGAGAACTACAGAGAAATAATTTAAAGCAGCTAAGAAGAAAAGAAAACAGTGAAATTAACTATTAGGACCGCGATAAACTCCGGTTATTTCCCTTTGGCATTTTCAAGATCATGAATCTATCTATCTATGGCATGGAGGATGTCTGGGTTTAAAATATATCTTGTTTTTCTGTGTCTAGTCCATGCTTTTTGCATGAAAAGTATGCATTGTCTTTTTGTAAGTGTGGGGCAGTGATGGAGAGACAAGTCAGAGGGAGGTAAAATGGCAAAAGAGAGTTATGGGAGGTTTTGTTGGTAGGGTTTTTTTTTAACTTACTGCTTGTTTTTCTACCAAGTCTCACTGACTTGTTAACTGCTTAGGTTGCCTCAAGGGTGTCATCAATTAATTGAACTCTGGCCTTCAGGAATTTGATTGATAGGCAGGTGATTGAAACACAGAACGTCTCACCATTAATGACCCTTCCTAGAATGCTGGATATTACTCAGCACCCCAGAAAAAGTGCAGTGGTGATAGAAGGGTGGGTTTGATCTCTGGAGGTGTTGGTGTCATGCTTGCACTATTCTCTGAAATCTTTATATTTGAGGGTATAGGAACAGCAGTTAGGCACACAAAAAGTTCTCTTCTTAGAAGAGAGCTTGTCTCTCCCTGCAAAGAGGGTAGCTGCATAGCTTATAAAACTCTGGACTGCTTATGATTTCTATCAGGATTTTAATATTCCCAACTAATTTTTGACAAGGCTTAAAGCTCTTTAAAATCTTGGCTAGGCAATAATAAATCAGTCACTGAATCCAGTAGGTGGGATGATCATCTTCTCCTTGCTACCCCTTCACAGTAAAGATGTTTATCTTGTTCAACTATTAGAAAGAAAGTCCATGGTCAGGCAGATATATCATTGTTCATATTACAACAACACTAAAGAGGTCACGGTGGTACTGAATGAGACTGAATGAAAAGTACAGATCCTCCAGAATCCACCTTTCTGTTCTGTAACCAAACTACCTGAAATTATATTGTCAAATACTCTGTCACCAAAATACCTTAAGTCAAATAGAAAAGTTTTAAAAGTAACAGTTGGACACAATTTATTTTTTATTTATCATCTCATGTATGTCTTAACAGTTTTACAAGTCATACAACAAAGGTTGACTGGCCAAGCAAAAAGAGTTGAAGGTTGTTTTTTCTTAGTCAGGGTTTCTTGGGAATTTTAGTATCTATGGCTTTAAGAGAGCCATATCCAGTAAGCATTTGTATTTTGAATTTCTTCACTTTACCTCCAAATGCCAAGTGGCCTGCAGTGGCAGATCAACCTCTACACATCTCTGCAAACCCTGGGTAATCTGAGCAAGAAAAACACTGTTCCACACAATTTTAACTGACTGTTTCTGCTACTCTCTATACACATTTCAGCTGTCTTGTCTGTCTTGCACCTCAAAAAGGTTATGAAGATGCATATAAAAGAAATACTGCTTTTCTTGTTGTGTGTGCACAACATCAGGGATGAAAAATTAAATTTCCATTTATTGACTACTAATGGAATAGATTCAACAGTCTATATTTTAAATTGTTAGAATGGTCCCAGGCTAGTTCAGCTAGTTCTCTGTAGCAGTGGGAGTCAGCATGAGGCAAAGATCATCCCCTGCAAGATGTCAATAATGTGGCTGTGGGTGCTCTGTGACAGCTGACCTCGCAGCCAGGGAATGATCCCTTATAATTCAGTTGCTCATGCAGATACAGCCAGTGAGGGCAATCTTGACACAAGGCCAACCATGACCAGAGATGGGTGGGGTAGAATATACTACTCTAAAAAAATGTGGTTTTCTACTCAAGAAATGAGGGAAAATGCCTATTTATAACCCCATCTAAATAAGCCCTTTACATCCCTATACGCTCCTGTGTATTAGCAAGCTCCACCATTCCTATACTCCCAGTTTTAATGCTGAACAAACAGCAGATATTCAAAATTCTATGAAAATGAGAAAATCTTGACACAGTACGCTTGTTTATTTAAAAAACAAATATTTCCATTACTTCTTATACAGTTTCAAACATTTGTATCGTTAGCAGTATGAGACTAAAAGGACTGTAAGGTAGCACTGCTTCTCAATTTCCCATCTTATTTATATTATTCTTCAAGTCCAGTCAAGAATCTGTCATCCTGATTCATGCTGACACAGTGGGGCTATTCTCACATTGTTGTTCTCAAATCTGGACTCCATGATAGTGAAGTGACTGCAAAAATACCTTCTACTTTACATTTTTCATGAAATAAAAATAAGAAATAAAGTATTGTGTATGCAGAAACAGCAATGGCGAAAATTTAATGATTTAAGTAACGAGATATGAGCCACAAGCAACCAGGAAGGATGTTTTTTCCCCTGCAAGAAAGCATTTTTATAACAGATAAACACTGCCTTGAGCTCAAATTTTCACACACAGAGCAGTAAATTGAATTATATAGTGCTGGAGAGCTGACTGGATTTCCTAATTATTTCCAGACTTGTTCACTTTGGGAAAAATGGTAGAATGAGAAGAGTGCATGGGGAAGCAGTGGGGCAGGTCATTCCTGGAGAGCAGTAGAAGGGGCCCACACATATACTGAATTTCCCAGGGAAAGACTTTTTTCCTACTGCTACTGAAACAAGGAGTTGAAGACCCTGATTCTCAATATCCAGGGTCCCAAGACCTGTCCTCTTAAAAGGCAGAAATGAAACTGCCCTTTTACTTATCCTTGTGGGTGATTTGGGAAGAAAGTCTTTTCTTCTTCCCTTTCTCCTTCACTAGTTTTTGTAGAAGGGACTATTTATAAAATCATCAATCCCCAAATCCCCACAGTCGAAAAGGATTTTGACATGAAAACTCTATCTCCAAGACAGGAGCAATGCATTTCTCATCACAGATTTGCCACACAGGGAAATTTTTGACTTACAAAAATCACTGATATGAACCTTTGATTTTATGGTTGAATGTTCTTGATGTGAATGAGAGGTCAGCAGTCTTCTCCCCCTCATTGTTTTTTCTGTATACAAGGACTTTCTGGAGGTTTATGATGTCACCTTTAACCCAAGTTATAAATACACAACACTGAGATCATAGGACACATTAATTTCCTGCTCTGACATTACACAAATTTAAAAATCTGTGTGAGACATAAACATATAAACAAAAATTCATTCCTAATTTAAATCTATTTGCTTCTGAGTTCACACTATTATGTTGGCAAACAGAGAACATTTATTGACACAGCAAAAACCAGAAGGCAACACTCATGTAAAATCCTTCTCTTAATATCCATGTGATTACTCACAACAAGATGGACTGTAAATTCTCAAGATGGATTGAAACACACACGTAAAGGCTGCATATTGCAAATGCTTGGCATTTTTTTAGGTTGCAATAGCCCTGCTGTCTTCAAGTAAACTGCATGTATATGCAAAGTTAGGCACAAGAACAGGGGGAAAAAAACTTCAGAGAACCCCAGAACATATGATTTTGGTCATCTCAAATCTATTTGCAGGTTTGAGTGGGGAATGTTTTGCAGCTTTGTCTGTGAAAATATTTTTCTTGGTTTGATTTCTTTAGAAAAGAAAGACATCATAATTATTCTGCTTGTATGCAATGTTTCCTATAATTTCCTTGCATGTACCTGAGATTTTGTTTGGTTTAAATGAAATGTTTTATTCAATGTAGTTTTTTTTCAATTTCCTTTTGAGAAAAAATACTAAATATTAGCAAGAATACAATTTCCCATTTGTTTACACAGCCTTAATCATTACATCCAAAATGCTTGCCAGATTGAAGCCCGTTTAAGTGAATGAAATGATCCAAGTGTCATTATGTCTTGAGCTCTCGCTTCCCAGTCAGGCTGCCCAGCAGGTCTGTGAGTCTCTTGACTGTTCATATGCTCTGAGAAAGAGGGAGAGTACTTTTAGTCCAAATTTTATACTGATTATGGTTTCCTGATTACAATTAAGAAGCTTTGTACTTTCTGAAAACCAGCCCTAGAAATTATTTGCTTTAGGGATACTCATATCTGCTCCAGATGCAAAGTTTAAGACATTCTGTTTTCTTTTTCTGCTCTCAGATTCTTCCTTGTTACAAAATAACTCTGCAAAATATGGAAGATATACAGTCACTGCTAAATTATGTTTCTCTTTTAACTTCCCTATTTTTTTACAGTTTCCTCATCTCTGTTTAGAAGTTTTCATTCACTTCTTGCTGGCTTTTCTAGTCTGTGCATATTTTTCTCATCTTGAGAGATCACTGAAGCTGATTTAAAATACAAAATAAAAATGGACTCTGATTTTTGTTAAGTGTTTGCTCCTTAGCCTGTCAGCAGATACCCCTTACATAACAGCTTCCCATTGCATCAGTAACCATTTTATGTTCGTGATGAACATCTTGTACTGGCCACAGAAAGCTTTCAAGATATTAAGGGAGCAGATTGTCAAATATATTTAAAGGTAAGAAGTCATGTAAAACAGTCCTAAGTTTAGTCTGTTTTAGAGATAATGTCTTACACTAGATTGATTACATACAGCCTGAAAAGTGTGCTCATGCATCCACTCTTGCTGTGTGCTGAAAGATAAAAATCCCATTTGCTGTATTTTATATTGGTGGTCTTTCACACTGGTAATGGAGATCTGTATGTTCCTTGTAAATCACATATATAATGACTGCCAGATAACAACCCACTTAACTGCTGAATGAAGTGTTTCTTAGCTGGAAACTGAGCTGTGCCATGTTCGTGATCCAGCAACTTACAGCACAAAGCACTGGGTGAGTCATTGCTTTGTACCCCATTAAAACAGACAGACACATGTGGAGCTCTCTGTAGTATGATGCTGTAGTCGTGATCCAACATGGCTTGTTAGCCAAGCTGCTGTCCTGTACTTTAGCTGAATTTGTTTGGTCATGTTCCTCCACCACCATCCTCAGCATGGTATCCGAGTATTCTATATACAACCAAGACAAGTTACAACGTTTGCCTTGAGTTCAGACAAAAGCACAAGATGCCCTCCCTCTCAGAGTTTCCTGTTCAGTTGACATACACTTAATTAATTGTTTTCATTCTGAGATCTGATTTACTGTTTTAACCAAGTGATATTCAACCCTGCTACATCTGCAGTGCTCACACCTAGGCCCCCATCCTTCCTGAAGCCCTCACACCACTCTTGCTAGTCAGGGAGCTGGTAGTCCCCAGCAGAGAGATGGTTGTCACTACATAGGCTGCTGCAACAGGATTCCAGGTGAACAAGGTTCAGAAAATGCCTAGAGCAACACTCTCTTTTGGTCCTTCCCTGGATAACTGCATGTCCCTTTCTAAAAAAAAATTTCCTGTTCATGCACTGCCATTCTCCTTCCCCCTAGCTGCCTTGGGGGACCATTCCCTCACTGAGTGGTTTCTCCGCCATGCACAGCTTCTTCACGAACCTGCCGGTCCCAGTAAGAGGCATAAGCATGTCTGTGTCCTCAGAGAGGCTCACATGCAGCCACATCCCCAGAGGGGCCAGATGTGGCTGTATCACCAGCAAGGCCCATGTGTGGCCACCTCCACAGGGACAAACAGGCACGTCTGTCTCTCCAGTGTGGCCTGCACAGGCAGCCAGGGTGCCTCTGCATCCGTGCTGGGTGCAGCAGAGTGGCTCGGCACAGGGCACAGCAACCATCTGGCAGAACTTACAGCCAGCCCTGAATTTGCAAGCCTGCACTTTTCATGGGCTTATTTGAGATTTTGCTTAACGTGTCACACATGGGCCTGTGTGGGGCTTGGCAGCGGTGGGTTATGTAATGTGCACTCATCCATCTGCCGCCTCCCTGAAAAGCGCTTACTCAGATGTCTGCTGGGCAGTGCTACCCAGAGGATGGCTATTAAAAACAGCTATAGCTCATTGACAGTGACAACAAACCAGTAAAATCTCTCTGAACTTCCTTTTTTTTCTGGCTGCCAAGCCTACTGCCATCACGGGGACTAGGGTACTCCAGGCAGCCAGGGTAATAAAGCCTGTCCAAATGGCTTTCTTTGTACGTCTTTATCTGCCAAGAGTACTGCTCAAAATGAAAGCGGGGACTTAGCAGGCCAGGCCTATCCATGGTCCCTCACAAAGGGGATCCAAGACAGGAGCTTTCATCTGAGGCTCTCCTGAACTGCATGGCCACGGTGAGGAAGCCCACAGCCAGACGGGGCCATTGGCGCTGCCCTCTGCCGCTCCTCTATGCTCCCCGCCTCGCCAAACTCCTAACACAAAATGGACAAATATTTATTTGCCTTAGATCCTATGGCAGGAGTGTTTAGGCCCAGAAGGTGACAGACATGCAAGTTTGTGTTTTTAAAACACCAAGAAGTTTACAGAACAAATACAGCTCCTCATCTTAAGCTGAATATTTTTAAACAAGGTTGTCATAACGTCACATTCGCCAGCACTTTGTGGCTAAGGCAGCACCAGGGAAAAATGGCTACAATGCTGACCCAATAATGGGAACAGCTTAATGTAAACAGAGTTTTTCATCAGTGTTACACCAAGAACTGGAATAATAAATAGAGCTAGGGGGTAGCCCCTAGCTATCCTACACTTCAAATAATTTGTGGAAACTGACTTCCACAAACTCAGCCCATTTCATATTTGTGCAGTTGCTGACCATAAGGATGGCAATAACCCTTGCTGTGTCTTGGACAAGTGCCGTGCTAATCACTCCTCACATCATCTCCAGCCTCAGGAACTGAGATCACTTGACACTGCACAAGTGTCCAAAGTAATGAATTTCTTCAGCTTCCAGGATAGCACATTCAGCTTGACTGGCAGGTCGGCACAGCAACTGGCTGCCTGGGTGGCAAAGAGGAGCTTATTTCTATACCTTCAGCAAGTACCATTACCCAGACAAAACATGGTCACTTAAGATTTTTTATGTAAAGATAAAATCATAAAAATATACCAAACTGGGGTTCTACTCAGCAGCACTTTAAAGCTTTAGAATTGAACATACAGAACTAAAGAACAGAAAATCAACACTACTACAAAAATCAGGCTGCTAAAATTATTCATGCTTTCTCTGAAGACGTCTGATTATTCATTTATATTGTCATGTTGACAACAAAATGCACCATTAACTCTGAAGGCACAAGTATGACCGTGATATTTAAAACCAAAAACCCTACAAGTAATAGTGCTTAGTGTAGAAAGAATCAGCGTATTCAGTAAATTTTCTCTAATTTACTTATGATTTTCACACTGGATATTGTTTCACAAGGATGTGTGTGAATTTCCTCTCCATTTAACTGCCATTCTCAGACACAGCATAAGCCAAATAATTCTCTGGTGAAATTTGGCTTGCTTTGACTGCAGCCAGGAATAACTTCTTTGCTAGCTTTGGAACCAGTCACCAAGTAACTAAAAGCTATGTTGCAAAATCCACAGGAAGGATTTTTTCAAGTTTTCCCTCCAAGAGGATTTCCTCGTTAAGATTTCTCATCTTTGACAAGAGTAATACATTTATTCCCTGCTTTAACTGCCCAGAAAAATATGCACAAGCATGGCAAATTTCAGGGATTTCTTGCAAGGCCATGCCCATACACAGGGAGGTTACCTGTGGTTTTGCAAGAGCCCACAGTCCTGGCAGTGCCATGCATGTTCCCAAAAACACCATCTCATGTTGTTTCACAGTGAATCTGGGCAGCAAAAGTGAGACACATTTTAAAGAAACTATATAAGTTATATTAAAGAGGGAAAAAAATCACATGATAGATGTTGTCCAAGGAGCATATTTACTCCTGACCCCACATCTAGCCTGTCTTTTCCTCCTACTTTCCTTCTATTATGTGCTAATCACCAATTTAAACAGTGGCAATAAGTAGCAGCGTCTAATAGAATCAACAGTGAGTTACAAGCTTTTGGCACTTTCCAGACACAGCTCTCAAAGTTTGGAGAATGCAGACCCGTTTGAGAGCCCAGCCCAAGCTCAGAAAATCCAGGAAAATACTATTATCTTTCCATGTGTCACTTAGGAACTAGAAATGAATATCCCAAAGAATTTGATTCCTGGCACTTAGTAGACGGTAAATATTATTATTATTTTTAAACCAATGTTATTATTGGAAAGACATTAATAATTTGAAAATAAGATTAGTGTTGAAAAGACTTCTTTGGTTTTGGCATTTTGTAACCTTTAAATCTGGGTAGACTATTCCTGGACAAGAATTTCAGCTGGAATTTTATTTTCATTTTTTCTCTATTTACTCTGTGATGTATTCCAGTATACACAGTGCAGCGTTGACTTTGCCTTGGGATATCAAATATATCTCTTTTCTTAAAATTCAAATGCTTTGAAAGAAATACATTTATAAAGCTCTAACCACAGAAATAAACTAGGCTCATACACCACTCCTTGAGAAGCTCATACATATTCCAGTGGCTGTGGCCATCATATTCAACAGATCTGTTGAAAGGGTGCAATAAATACCTGAATAATTCCATGGATTATTCTGTATATTTCTTGGAAGTAAATGGTTTAAAAACATTACTTTCCTTTTTTTTTTTTTTTGACTGGGGTGGGTTTAAGATACCAGATCAACACTTCATAGAACATCCCTATGCAACCTTATGGTCAGTTCCTTGTTCTTTACTTGAGAAGTAGCTCATCCTTGATGAGCTACACAAACAGCAATAAACTACAGAGAAATGAGAACAAATTTGAGTGTGTTTCACTGGCTTTTAAACAATTTTTTTAATTTTTCACACAGTAACCTATAAGATGCAATGGATCCCAGATCTGCATGGCAAAAGTAGATCAGACACCTGAAAATAAAACCAGGCAGGATAGAATGTGCTATATACATACAGGCTCCCATATTAACCACAGCCTGGAGCACACAGAAAAATTAATCTGCCATTGCCAGGATGTTCAAAAGAAGGAAGAATTACTATGAAGAAGCCAGTGATCCCTTTTTCTTCCAATCTTAAGGAGATGGGAGCAGATAAACACTCTCATAGAGTGTCACAGGCATGAAATCATGCAGCAAGTGTAGTGGCCACTTTCCCAACAACTGAAATGAGAAGGAGGCATTTGGGCAGAAGGAAGCAAATCCATTGTGTACCACCCAGCAGTCCCCACAGCCTGCTTGGCAACCTCAAAAATGCATTGCCCTTAACAACCTTTTTCCAATACTGACTTACAAAAACATATTTGGCTTGCATCAGGCCCGTCATGTGTTGGGTATGTTCTAAAAATAGGACCACATGGGCCTTGCCCCAAGCAGTTCAATATCTAAGATGTCAACTCCTAGATTAAGGGAGGGGAAGAGGTATAAAACCTTTTAAAAAATAGTATCAGCTACTTTGGCATGTTATCTAACCACTATTATCTGGGAATTTCTTGCTCAGAGGCATGTTCAGTGTGAGAGAGAGCCAAGCTCCAAGCACCCAGAGGGCAGCACAATCAACAAGAGTTTGAACAGCTGCACAATCTACTGCAAGCGGCAATTCATCCTGACATCTCACAAGGACAGAGGTAATTTTGTGGGAGGTCCCTGAAGAGCTGCACTCTCTGTCCTTCTTGCCCCAATCTGACCCTAGATACTCAAGCAGCATCCCAGTATGGCCAGCAATGTGCATAGGCCCTTGCTGGGTAGGGGACTCTGGGTTCATCTCTTCCCTCTCCTTCAAAGATTTATGAATTGCAGCCAGAGTCAAGCAGATTAAGGTTCAAAATCTCCATTCCTGTCATTCAGAAGCTGTTCACATTTATACAGCACCTCCCTATTTGTGATTAAGATGCTTTCCTGGGAAATGGAAATTTGAGCTCATCAAGACTCAGCAGGGCACTGATACCTTGCGTTCAATTCTCTGCTTCATGGCCAAGGGCTGTAATTCTGGAACACTACCAAGAGATAGGCAGGGCTGGCAGATGCTGCCTGTTTTCCCAGGTGCTGGGTTTGAGGAACTGTCTGTGTGAGCGGATGCCAGGTATGCAGGTAGTCATCGGTGGCTCCTTGCAGCCCCCAGCCAGGTGCCTGTTTGTTGAAGGGAGGGACTTGTCACCACTGAGCATTGCAACCTCTCTCTCCCACTGGACAATGCTGGGAATTTCTCTACCTGAATATGGAGACTGGATTTCTCTCTAAAGTCTGACAACTAGTTCATAAGCATCTAAATACTTTATCTCATCAATTTCTTAAATAGAATCATAGAGTCATAGATGGATTTGGATCTGAAGGGACTTTTAAAAAGTCATCCAGTCCAACACCCCTCCAATGAGCAGGAACTTCTTCAACTAGAGCAACTTGATCAATCAAATGGAATAGAACCTTTTCAGGATTGACTGAAATTATTGCAAAGTGCAAGGACATATTGCAAAAAATATTCCGTTCTACTTATCCCTCAAATCTATTGAGGAATTCCTTTCCTTCTCCTGACCAACTTCCAGGAAGTTTTACTGTTTTTCTCTAACAAGCTATACCCTCCAGATTATGTCTCTGAAACGCTGCTCTTAACAGTGTCTTGCAGAGGAAGGAACTCCATGCCTGTAAGAAGTGCCCAGTGCTGATTCTTGCTGTGCAGCACTCAGGGTGGAGACCTGGAACCATACAAGGGAGCACATGCTCCTCTGACTAGGTGCCAGTGCACCTAGGTCTCAATGATCACAAGTTTCATAGGCATGGGTGATGCTGTCCAACACTGACAATTTCAGAGGCACCTGCATGATATAGCCAATGTCATAACAATTCTAAATATATCTAACTCTTCTTCAGATCTCTCTTGGTGGGAAAATCTTATTCTGCAAAGTAAATCTTACTCAACTGTTTTTAAGTCTAATCATTTCCAGTCTGAAGCACATGGGGAACATTTTGAGAGTTTTAAGTGTTACTATTTTAAAGAGAACAATGAAAAAAACCCCCTCTTTTGGCCAAGACTACATGGAAATAATTTGTGGGTAGCTAGAAGTGTTTTTGTTGTTGTTGTTGTTATTATTATTATTGTTGTTGTTGTTGTTGTTTTTGTTATTGTTATTTTAATTTTTTATTTATTAATTATTATTATTGAAAATTTGAGATAATAAAACAGAAAATCAAAATAGGACCATATAGTAGAGAAAGGTATAATATACTATACCTGGTGGTTTCAAATTTCTGGAGTCCTCTTGTCTTCAGAAACAGCAGATGAACTCCAAGTATAAAACTTCAGGGTTTTGAGAAGGATTAGTAGAACTAAATGAGTGATGCTTCGTGAACATGCCACTGGATGAAGTCTCCAAGTAAGTTCCGTCAGTCTCCAAGTAAGTTGTTTTTTTTTGTTTGGCTGGTAACATGAATGACAATGAAATGCATTGTGAATTTATGGTCTGTAGATTTAGCTGATAGACATGCCTGAGTCATTTATTCCTACCCTTTTCTAGGTTTCCATCCTCATGGGCATGGGTGTAAAATGTTTCAAATGTTATGAAATTTTACACATGTTGGTGGTTAATGAATTTTAGAAGTTGTGAAGTTCAACAGTGTTGTATTCCTAGGTTCTCTTAAAAGCCTCATCTACCCCCTACAGTCAGTGATGTTGCGGTAGGGACCCAAAGGAAAACAACATGAGTTCTGACGTGTGCTACTTAAAAAGAGCTTATCCATACCGGCATATTAACATGTAAATTCTATATGTGGGCCTGCCAAAAAATATAAGTGCTCCATCCAATATATATAAATACAGTCTACTTCTCTGAAGAGGCATCATTTTAATCAAATGTGCATTTGGAGCATTGCTCACTAAGAATTTTTACTCCTCTTTTCAGTGTTTATATTAATATGAAACACATTGCCAAGTTTTAATAAAAAGGAAGTTATCTTCTTTTGCTAATGGATTAAACACAGGACATTTGAATTTCAGTGTTGCATCCAAGAGCATAGGTGGCTCAAGTGCTTTTGTTCTATTTTAATGTCTAGTTATAACACCACATAGACAGAAACATGCATTTCTGTCCATACATAAAACTGCTGGTGTTCACAGAGGGGATCAGGAAGAGGTAAAGAGTTTAACTTCTGTCCACATCATGGTGCAGCACCTCTTCAGCATACCTATCTTAATAGTATGTAGACTATGTCTACCTCTCAGAAGTGAAAATTCCTCATTAGTTCGTGGAGGTCTGAAGGTTTAACAGTGAAGCAAAACATAACGTGATGCTTATGCTTATCAAAGTTGTATTTTGACTCATACAGAACAATTTTGTATTTGAATATCCCTACCTTGCCAGCACAGAAGAGGTGATGTGATTCAATTATTTAGTGCTTTGAACATCCTAATTTGTCCATGCAGTTTGCTTTGCTGACCAAAGCAACCACACAACTCTATGTGAGGTGGAAGGCTGACCTGTGGAAAAAACCTGGGATGAATATGATGAGTGGGGCTTACCATTGTTTTCATGCTGGGATTTGTGCAGATTTAAGAGTCTTCCCAAAATCTGCTGCAAGAATTTCAAGATAAGGCTTCTGTTGAGCTGTTGGTATTCATTCCTTTTTATTTAGCACTGAAAAACTGGTGAAGCTTCATTAAATACAGAAAAAAAAATCCCAAACAACTAAGAGTAGGTGTCAGGGAACAACCTGGGCTTCTGGCTTCTCTGTGGATTTGCTAATTGCACGTATCTCTTGTCTTTATATCTTATATATCTTTCTATCTTATCCTCTATCTTGTCATATATCTTGTCTTTTATCTGTGCTCTTCCTGATTTCAGAGGACAGGGTTTTGTCCTTTAATTGGGCAGATCCTGAAGAAGCTTGCTTTCTTCCTCCCAACTTTTCCAAGCCTAGTACAAACAGGGAAAAATGCATGACCCTCCTTAAAGGTGCTGGACTTGCCATCTGGGCTGACACCAATGCAAGGCCATCCATCACAGGGTGTTGTTGGGGAAAGCTTAGCTCCCTGCTGATGCACAAGAAAGCCCATATTGTTTGATGGTTTAAATAGCTGTTTAATACATTCAAGCTTGGTTTTGCTGTTGTTGTTGGGATCTGTTTGTTCTTTTCCAAAAAGTTAGGGCTAACTTTGAGAAGAGTGAACTCTAACTTTGTGAAGAGCTGCAGACAAACGCATCAGGACTGTGCTGAGATCGTGTTTGGAAGCATGTTCAGGCAGCTTTCCTTGTCTGTGGGACCGTGCTGTACTTTGAAAACAATTCTTTGTATGCATGTGAAAACATATTTATATGTATCAAAGGGACTTATGACATAAGGCAAACTGAAACACTAGAAATGGAAACCTGATGGCAATTCCTTTCTGTATTTCTTCTTCAAAAGCTGAAAATTTGGCAAATGGACTAAACCCACACTTAGTAATGAGGGAAGTATAGCAAATAATTACATGTGAGAATGATCTCCTGGCCATGCCGGTGCATACACAGTGAAAGCTGGGATTTATGTATATGTGTAGCCATTAAATGATAACACCATAAGCACTGGGGAATCACAATGCTGGTTATTGAATTATTTTAATTTCTGATAGAAATCAGCAAAGTAGTGCTACTACATTGTATAACTTTTTAAGACAACAGCTGATGACTTATAGAGGATAAAAACTGAATGGCTTACAGGACAAATCATTCAACCCATAGCTAACTGTAAACTGCAGATTTTTATGATCTGACCTTTGAGTTTAATTCTTATTTAGTAAAACTGATTCTTAGAATAGATCCCTATCCAGAAGCTCTTTTAGAAAAGGAGGTTAAAAAAACCCAGAAGTTTAAGGTGGGTTAATTTTTTTTCCCTTTGTTCTCCAGCTGATGCTCACAAAGGGCTCCCAGCCCTATCCATCCTCTGATACGTGGTGCTCTCGGGCCAGTCTGAGCTGCTTTTCTCTTCTTCATCAATAGATGTCAATAGCAAGCTTCCTACTCCCAGAGGCTTCAGCCATTTCAGGGCTCTCACCACAACATTAAGGAGGAAAAAGTGACTCCCTCCCCAGCAAGAGTTCTGCTGTTGTGTACTTTCAGTTTGTCTTTGGAGGCTCACTCCTTATAGAACCAGGCATACTTCTGTATTTCATGCTCTGAGACTCTGAAGCTGAGCCAATGTTTATGAGCTTCAGTCATCTCATGACACATAGAATCCCAAATTTTGATGCAGATTCAGTGAATTCAAAAACATTTTGCAGATTTGCAGGAACACGACTCAAAGTCAGTCCATTCCTTGACGAGTGCTAAAGAAAACACAAGTAAAGAAGCCAGGCAGGGCACAGGTTCATGTATTTTTTTGTTTCTCCTCTTTTTCTTTGGGTTTGGTTTTTGATTTCCATACATGAAAAGTTCTGTCCAGGAATGGCAGTTACACACAAAATAACCTGGTAAACAGATAACTACATTCTCCAGCTACGTACGTTGAATGTGAATGAAGTTTAAATGCATTTTGTTTGTCCATTATCTATTGTAACACTGCAGAGAATCAAAACCTGGTGATGATGCTTCTAATATCCTCTGACTTTCCTTCATTTCCTTCCTTCCTTCCTTTCCCATGCTGCAAGATAGCAATCCACAAGTGATACTGAGCATGACAAACTCCAAGAAACAATCTGGTAGCAAACTGTATCTGACTCTGCTATATAACTTGCTTTGCCACTTTCCTCTCAGCCCCAGCTAAAAATAAATAACTAAGAAGGTGGTGGTAGCAGCAGCCAAGAGGGCAGAAATGGCAATATGTTGTCTCTCTCATATCAGCCAGGGATTTGGATTGCGAGGACAGACGCCTACCAGCTAAGTGCACTGCCTGCATTTTCCTGCCATTCACCTGCCCAAAGAGCAGATCACAAATCATGCCAGTTGTTCACAGAGGCACCAGCAAATGTCAGCGTGCTTTGAGTGCAACAGCCAGCAGCCCTGCTGAAGCTAGCACATAGCTGTGATGGCAGGAGGAGCTAGCACATAGCTGTGATGGCAGGAAGTCTGTGTCATAATCTTCTTCAGAACAGCTTCTTTTTTATTATTATGTTTTGGATGGTAACTGGAAGAGTGAGCTGCTGAGAGTTACACAGGATTTGGCTACTGATAAACACTGAAGTAAAAAGAGTTAATGTCTAGAAATACAAGGACCTCACATCAGAAAAGCTATGTGGCATCTCCCAGTTCCCTCAGATAAATTTGCCTTTCAAGCCAAGAATTTTCCAAAATATTTCAAATTTCCTTATCTTCAAGATTTCTTTACAAAGAGGCAAGGAGATGAGGTATCTAAAAGCAGTTGCAGGGGTTTATTCTAATAGATATTACTAGATATTCTAATAGACAATTCTAGATACCTGCATCTAGAACCATATATAAATCACTGTTGTCCCCCATCTGGTCTTGCAATAAAAATTTTGAAATTATTATCATGGTAAGTCTATTACATATTATTCTCTGAAATTGCTATGTGGCAAAACAGAGAACTTCCACAAGCTAAACTAGGTTCTTCAAAACTGTAAACCAGAAGATTTTAGGGAAAAATTACAACTAAAATAAAATAAATAAAACCCACATTGGCACCTTGCCAAATGCATCCTTTCATAAAAAACACTGTCATTTCTCTGCTAGATTAGGAACTGACTAAAAGCATCAACAGTTGGAAGGTAAGAAAGCACCTAAGAACATGTTGTTGGTGTAATAAGAAGAAGCCCCTGAGGAGAACAAGCTCAGACTATTACAAATCCCATCTCATCACCTTGATTGTCTTACAGAAATCCTGCCTTCCTCAGGAGGGAGGGTCAGAGCTTCCATTTCCTATGACTTCAGGAAGTTCTTCATTTCAGTTTGATCAAGCTGATGTCTAGGTGTGCAGAGAAGGCTGCCTTTGTGGTGTCTGAACAAGAGGAGATCAGGCATTGTCACAGTGAGCTGTTCTCTTAAATGGAAAAGAATTGCCACCAACCTGGAATTCTTGATTTGCAATGAGAGTGCTCAAGCTGCCACCAAGGGCTTTTGATAATGTGGGCTTCAGGTTGCTGTTCACACAGCTTGAGACCCCTGAGCATCGGCTCAAAGTGATACTTCCCCCAAAAGCCCATTAATAGCTGATTCTGCCAGACTGGCTGCCAATCCTGTCACAGGTGTGATTCACTTTAGGGAGCCTACCTTTCTTTGTCTATAAAGGGGACACACTGCTCTTGAGGCCCTCAATAATACAGGATCTTCCTGACTGAATTCCTGCCTGCAACTCAAAAGCTGGCATTGAATCAGATGTGTTCTATATAAATACCCAGCCTTCAATTAAAATTTCCTGAAAGAAAACCTTCATCACTTCAGTTATTTCAATTGCCAATTAGATTTCTGTCTTCCAGATTGGTTTTTTTGAGTCATTGAAGGATACTGCATATTTATATCTTTCTCTTACCAGAGTTATATTCCCATAAATTGTAATTGTCTCTCTAAATTCTTTCTTACAAGCTAGAGAGATAGAGCTGTAGGGAAGTCTGAGTTAACACATTTTCTGGATCTTAAATAATTATTGTTAGAATTGAGGAGGAAGTAAGTATTGGTGATAAGGTCTTTCTTCTCCTTCTCTCTCTGTCTCTTTCTTTCTTATAATGAAAAATACTAAGATTTACAAATTACTTTATTTAAGACAGAAGGAAAAAGCAAAATAACTTCTTTTTTTTTCTTCAAACAGCAACCCAAAGAAAATGGTATTGGATTATTTTTCTCTACAATGAATCATTTGCAGCTGAAAAAAAAAAAAGTATACAAATGTCTCACACTGATGAAAGTGAAATTAGTATGTGGTTGAGAAGAGTTTCCTCAAGCAGGATTTCCTAAAAGGTTTTGAGGGGTTTTTTTTGTGACTGACAGCACATTCAGAAATGTTGGGAAGAGATATTCTGCTGCAACAGGCAACTTTGACCAGGAAAAGTTCAAGTACAGGCATCACAGTGGCAAAGGCTGTGCTACTTTCAAAAATTTCCATCCCTGATGCTGATTTCTGCCACATGAGTTCTGTCTTTCACTCCTGTTTTTCATCACACTCTTCCTTTGCAGGCACTTTGGCCAACAGGCATCCCCTGACTTGGAGATGTTCTGCAGGGATGCGTTCTGTCTGCCTGCCAGCTGAGGACTCCTTATCATCACAGCCTGTCAAAGATCCCCTTGTGCTTAGCAGCACTTGTTCTTGCTGCTCTTCTTTCTGGTTGGTAGCATTGTTATCTCCTTTGCAAGAACAGTATTCATGTCCGTCATTTCAACGACTCTGAATTTCTTATTTTTGTTTGGATTGATGGCAGTGCTGCTATTCCTGTTTGTTGTACACTCTCTGGGACTGACGTAATGAGTCACTCTTTTGTGCTCTGGGATTGCCAAGTCAAGTTCTTTTCATACAGGGGAGAGGCTTGTGGTAAGATTGGATAAGGAATATGGCCTGACTAATGCCCTAATGCAGCTCTCATGATGTGATGACTAAATGGTATATCTCAAGAGTCTGACATATAAGATGATTTTACTTGAGTAAAAAACTGCAAATGGAAAGAAACAGAAGTTTTTACAGGGAAGTATTCTTGTGGCTTTTCCAACAGCAGCACTGGAAACACTGTAGTGATTTGATGCAGAAGAGAAATATGAAGGTGATTTTGTTAAACATGGAGGGAAGGATTCACACCAGTCACCCTTGGTTTTCCATGCAAAATACAGATAGCCAAGGAAATATTTGTGACCATCAAATTATTTTCTGATTGTAAATGACTATTCAGCTAAAGTTATACAAGAATTGACCAGCAACACTTGGGGGTTTTTTGGCTTGGGGAGGCAGGAAGCATTTTTTCTAACTTTTTGAACTTTTCCTAATTAAAGGTTCATTTTTCCACTGAAGTGTAAAGCTGACACAGATCTTGAGTCACAAATACAGGAATCTAAGTGTAGTTTGTTTAGTCCATACCAAAGGTCCATCCAGATGAGTGTCCTGTCTCCAAGAGTGTCTGTAGCAAATGTCTAGGGAAGGCAGCAAGAATAGTGCAGGTCTGCAAAGATATTTCCTCAAAATACAGCCTCAGTCTCACAGTAGTTGTAGCCTAGGGAGTATTCTAGTCTGGAATTGTTTTTTTTGTCTACTGTTTTCAACTCAACCACCAGTTAGCATGCAAATTATTCTGCTGCAAGCTGCTCCTCAGCATACCATCGACTTATAGAAGAAACAGCTCCTTCTTTTCTTTCACACCCATTAGTTCCATAGAAGGTCTCATTGTTCTGTTTTGACTGCTTTTGTGTTGTAAAAGGCAGTGGATATCTATTTCCTATTTGTCTTCTATAGCAGAAGCATGATTTTAGAGAGCAGCGCTGTATCTCTTGTCAGGTGTCTCATGCTCTCCTCAGTCACTCCTTACAGAAGCTGTGCCCTACTTTGACAGCTCTTATTTGCCAGCCTTTTCCCAGCTCTGTTACACCCTTGTGGATGCACAGAGACCAGAAGTCTATGCACTGCTCCAGGAAGCACCACTACAGGCTCTTTGACAGCATTATCATAAGTAGTTTTTGCCCTCTCTTTGCAGTCAGTGTCTAACAAATATTTATTTTTTTCACCGTTTCTGCAAATTGAGATGATGTCTCCATGGAAGTGTATATTGTAACACAAATATCTCATTTGTGAAAGACTGTGATAACAGACCCTAAGACCCACCACTGAACAGGCAAAACTAGAATTGCTTTTTCTTTAATGCATTATTTTACATTTACCTACACCAAATATCTTCTGTTTACTCAGTTACTTTATCTTGTCAGGTCCTTCTTCAACCATGAAGAGGCCCTTGTCCTTACCACCCTAAATAACTTACTATCATCAGTGTACCTTGTCACCTCATTATTCACTCCTTTTTCCATATCACTTATGAACATGTTGAACAGCACAGGCCAGAACACAGATCCTGCAGGGTTTCACTCTTGACTTCTCTCCACCTTTCATTCCTAACCTTTTCTTTTCTATCTTTTAATCAGATAGAGTCATGTCAGAGTTTTGGTTCTCATCCCATGGCAGCTTAGTTTTTCTAGCAGGCACTGGTGAAGAAGCCTTGCTGAAAGCTTTCTGGATTTTCAGGAAGGACAATACAGCTTCACCTTCCTGATCTGTGTGCTTCAAAGAACTAATATGAAAGCTTGTAACTGCAAGCACTGAATATGGTGAACAAAACTTTAGATTTTTTTTTTAAATTGAGATCACTCTATGCATAATTTTCCTTGCAACAGTCATATCTGCCATGTCTGCTGTGTCTACTTAGCTGACAGAAGACAGTGATGCTTATTCAGCCTCAGCAATATCCTTTCTGCTAATCCAAACAGTATCACAAGACTGACTGGTGTTTTAAGCTGTGACTTTTTTGCTCCAGAGTTTGATTTTTTATAAGGCAATTGATCGCACAATTGACCCAAGGCCAAGAAGTGTGCAGTTTGGTTGTTTGAATGATACCTCCTGGCAAATAATCATCTTTTCTGCTCATTATTTTGGACATGAAACACACCCTGCATAAAAATCCTCACTGAAGTCTGCTTTGAAAACACACATACCCCATTATGAGCACGTACTAGGATAAAGTATTTTTGACATGTATATATACGCAGAAGGTTATTAAAAAATATTCAGCTTGATATTATTTGAAATGAGGGAAACACTGAGGTATGGATATCAGGAGTTTTAATCAAAATTCCATTGGGACTTCAATTTGGGATTGAAGCTATACAAAATATTTGCATCTGAAGCAAAATCCACAAATATTTGGATTTTCATCAGTTCTGCTTCGATGAAAAGCTGTCAGGCACTGCAGTGTTGGCAGTCAAGAATTGCTTTTCCTTAGTGTTAACTGTGTTTCCCACCCATTGGAAAAATTGCAGAAGACCCAGGGGGGCTTCTAGCTCATATAAAGCCAAGTGCCAAAGAAAAGAACTTCCTCAGGGGTTCCTTGTTTCTCCTCAGGGGTAGTCTGTCACCTCCAAACCTATGCTTCTTTTTCATGGAGGAATAATTCCTCATGGCAGCTTTCCATGATTCTGCCTTGGAACAGGGCAATTCCCAGCAGCCATGGATGCTGCAGTCCTACAGCTTTGTTTAAACATCTGCTTAGATTAAGAAAATATTAGCACAATACTGGGCACAATGGTCTTTCCATAAAAGGGCTTTGAAATGTCTCTGCTCACAAAGTATTGTTTTCTCCAAGATGCAAGGGAGGGAACCGATGGCAGGTGTAAAATTTCAGTGTGTGTATATATTTTTCCAGAATCCCTTAAGGAAAATGTCACAGCTTGTGTCATAGCTTCGGAGAAGCAAAAACCTAATTCCTCATGATGAATGTTCTGAAACCTTATTGCATGATAGAAAAACTGACTCATTCTCCCTTCTCAACTTAAAAATTCTCACATATAAATCTACCAGCAAAGTCATCAACTTTTATGTTGTTTTATTAGCTCAAGATATCTTTTTTTTTAATAACAATAAATTCTTTAATGAATAGTATTAAGCAATTAACAGGGAAATCCAGTCACTTTTCCTCTTTCTGTTTTTCATCTTTCTAAGACCAACTTTGTTAATATGCACTTTATGTTTCAAGATATTTAGAAAGTACATCCCAGTTACAAGTGAAGTTTAGAAATAAATTTTTAACTAAGTGCTGATCCCTTCTGCAGATACAAATGAACAATGATATGAGACTTGCTCATGCTGACCACGTGCTGTGACTACTACTGCAAGATCTTTTTCCTCTTCATTGACACCTTGGGGTCTGTGACTGACTAAAATAGGAAGCATTGCTGCCTCCTGCCTGAGGAGATGACTCCTGAAAGTGCAGAGCTGTTTCCAAGATAACTATTCAAGAACTTGGAGCAGCTAAGTGTGCATTAGCAGCCCTCCTTCTCTGAAAACCTTCTCACTGGCAGGAATACACTCACATGGGAAATGAGGGAGGGCACAGAAAGGAACCATGCCAACCTCTGTATCTAAAGAAATACTTCTGGGTAGTGCATGGATGAGTTATTTCACACCAAACTCTGCCCTGCAATTTCAGTAGAGGAATAAAGTAGTGATGTTGTGCAGTGGATGAAAACACATAAAGGAACAAATATATAGATACTTCCCATATACACAGATCAAGGCAAATCCAAAGTTGTTGCACCGAATTGAGGAAGATTTCATTCTTGCCAATATACAAACCTCATTCCTTTTTTTTTTTTTCTTTTAGGAACTACCCAGCAATGTGAAGTTTTTGTGTGGAAATTCAAACCTTATTCTCCCCTGTATTTTAACCATAAGACTACCCTGCCTGCTAAAAATAAGTTGACCCTGGCCTGAGCAAAGTATTGGACTGAGTTTTGTGTTAGTAATGAAATCTTATAGCCAGTAAAGTTTTAAATTTCATTGTGAACCTTTCAGTCTGTTCTAACTTCATAATTCCTTGAAAGTCTAATGCTGAAATATTTTTTCTTATCAGTTTGTGTCTGTGTATGTATGTGTAAATAAGTACTCATATACAATAACAAGTTATATATGTAAACTTTATATATAAAGAATATGAAGGCAAGATTGTGTGGCTATTGGTATGAAATAGAAATTATGACATTACTCATGACTGATAAAATCATGAATGCTTTTCTCAAATGAGTGCAAATACAATGTTTCAGCCAAGGAAAGCTGGTACAAGATTAAGAACATTATAATTAGATATATAAGGGGAAGCTGTAACTGGAAGTTTCACTTCAGTCTTAACTGTAACAGTCACAACTGTAGCAATGTATTTATTTCAGCATAGATAAGTAAATATACAGTTCTAGTTTACTGGTAATGAGTTACACTGAGTAAAGTAACCACTATCCACTCTATGGACACTACTGTTATATATATAACTGCACAACTTTGTGTTGGTATAGTTCAATTTTATGCTAAAAAAGCAGGAAAGAGAGGGACAGTCGGCCCACACCTAATTCTTAGTTATAGTAAGCCTCTTTGAGGTCTTTGTCAAAGGAAAGGGATTTGGACTTTGTGAAATTACTGATCTCTGCTCTCAGGATTCTGTAAAAAGGCACAGTGTAGCAGCTCTAGTCAAGGCCTGCTTTAAGAACGGAGGCAGCTAAGCTGTGTTGCCAGAGTTCTTTTACAGTGCTGGAAGAATTAGGCCACACCTGATGTTCAGAACACTAAGGTTTTAGGTTTCTAAACAGACAGTTGTGCATGTCCAGCACCAAGTGTAAAATGTTCCCAAGTGCCACTTCAGAAGGAGAAATAGACGTAGCTCATGTTCGGCCCAGCAAAGTTTAGAGGATGTTGCTCCAGGCACAGGTATAAATGTCACTCTGTCTAATGGATAGCACCTTGCAAAGCATTGATAGAAAAGCACTTCCTTTTCCTAAGAAACCGCAGGACTGGAATGAGCAGATCTTAGACAAATGACAAGCAGTTGCTGTGTGCAAGGGCAGGGCTGCTGTGTGTTATATATTATGCCTGCGTATATGCAAGGAGATCCAGAGGAAGTCAGAATCATTAGCACAGTGATTTTAGATAAAGTTCATCCCACCTGATTATAGACATCTTGTTACATCTGAGCTGGGTTTCTGTAACTGCCTTCTGTAATTCTGGGAGAGTTAGCAGTGCTTGTAGAAAGTAATTTATCTGACCTGCTTTATGTGTCTTCCTTGGGGGAAAAACAGGAATGGAGACCTAGAAGTCTAAACTTTCCGCTGTGAGCTAAAAAGTAGTAACTAGACAACAGTCCATGTGTTGTAGCTATGTGTGAAGAACATGTATGTTCATAAAACCTGTGTACATGCACAAACCCCCGCCTTTACAAATCAATTTGTGTTTCCCTGGCTGCTGGTAAAACATCCATGGTACAAAATGACATGACCCCAGCATGGCATATTCATGCATGCATGATACATTCACGTTTCACTCTATTTCAACATTGTTCTATTTTATTCCAGCCTTGCCCTCCCCACACCCCAAATTCTGCCCTGGAGGTATCCTAAATGGTACAGGAAAGATAACAAGAGCAGTGAGCTGATCCTTAACCTTGCTTGTTCAGAGAATCACTTTTGTGTGTCACTTTGATCTCCAGCTTAGGCATCCTGTTAACTAAAAGGGGCAAGAGCAGCAGGAGCAAAGGTGGTTTCTGCTCATGAATTTTACTTGAGAAAAATGCTCCCTTCTACTCTAACAACTTCTCCTTTCATGCTTGCCTCTTTTTTGATTCTTAGCTAAACACATCAATGTTTCTGTATTTTAAATCTGAACTTTTTCAAGCATCATGATAGACAATCATATCCTTATGAAAAACACAGCATGGTTCTAATTAATTTTTCAAACATCAGTATCTCAAGGCTTCAAAATATTTTTCCTTAGAAATGTTAATCATCAAAATAAAAACAAAATCTCTGTTTTCACTGAAGTCTAATTGTTTGCAAAGATTGTAAATCACCACCAGTTAGAAATCTGGTTTTTTTAAAAGTCCTTTGTTTCCTTTTTTGCCACTTTTTATTTGTGAGGGAAGGTATATGGAAGTAATGAACAGTATGTTAGAGAAAAAAGAATAACAAGGCTGACAGTTTTTTGGGCAAGTTTCAGCTCAATGCGATTTCAAGTGGCAAAGATTTAGAAAACCTCCAAAATCATAGCTGACAGAGAGAGACAAAGCAGTATCTGCTGAAATGCATTCACTTTGCATGCATTGCAAAAATCGCAAAGTGCAGTGTTATGCAAAAATTTCCCATTTTACCTTTTGGGATAAGACAGCAGTGCTGGCAGCTAATAATATACCACATCAAAAATACTTTTTTTTTAATATGAAACCCTTATAACATAGCTTGGTCTTAACACCTGGTGTATAGAAACAGCCAACTTGAGAACAACAAGATCTTAAGAACATGTGGACAAAATCTGCTCATGTGCTGGCATTTTAATTATGCTTGCCCTGACCCTTTTCCCATGTTCTATAAAACAGACCAACAATATGGGGGGAGGAGGAACCCACCTCAGTAGCACCACCTCAGCTAAAACAGATGAGCACCATGCTCAGAATACTACTAGCAAATAGAAACAAAAGGAAAAAAAATATTGGAAATTAACAAGGAAGTTGAAGCTGTTAATTTTGTAAAGAGCTGTCACATAGTTCCTCTTAATAGCTTCAAGGACATCTTCCTCTGGCTTTTAAGCAGGGTCACAGGCAGCGTTGCGTGCTTTTATGGAATCAGACTGTTTCTCTTTCCATCCTCCATGCAAAAGGCAAGCAGGGTGAAATGGATTACAGGGATTACAGATGCTTGTGATCGAACACACCACTGAGTCAGGGGAAGCGCCCTCCGAGGCGATGAATTCCAACCCCCAGATTCAAACCAGAAAACAGCCTGTGTGGAATTATTCCATTTGGAGTCTGAATGGAAGAGCCAAAGTTCAACACAGCCTGCTGATGGCCAGGGCACCTCCCTGGGCATGAGCACTATGTAAGGAACCCTACTAGCACATGCCAAGGATGGGTTGGTGTCACCTTTCTAATGGGGAAATTGTACTGCACGCGAAATGCCATCACACTGCAAATTCTCCAGGGAGCCAGCTGAATTTGCCAAAGCAAATGTGTTTTTTCTTAGTCCTCAAGTACTTCAATAGCCAAAGCTTAATCTTACCACTAATAGCAGTGCTTTGTCTTGATGGCAATATTTTCAAAAACTAATTAAAACAAACTGATAACAATTCCACCTAGGACATGTTTTTGCCCCAGAGTCCTGCCATTTAACAGCTGAATGAGATTATACAGATTGCATCTAGGAATATGAAAATCAGTAACCAAAGAAACAGCACAGGGAAGGCTTATTTCCTCCAACACTAACACTTGAGCTAGTAGAGATGATGGACTGAGCAGAGCATGGATTCCCTGCCCTGAGGCTCCAAATAGCAAGAAAAGAAGCAGATTAGCCAGTGATCCAAGCCACAGCTGTCCACAGCATCTTGTGCAGAGCAGTAGAGAAGGGATAAATGCCTGAGTAGTGCTGGGAAGTGCTTGGGATACCTGTAGGCTCCTCAGGGATGATCTGAGGCTCTTTCACAAGGACAGGCTATTGCAGACTATTGCAATGGCAATGTGCTTCCAGAGAAGTGTCACTGCAATACACACACTTTCTCTGCCCCCCACCTCGTGTCAGCAGGAGCAAGGCAGCACTTACTGGCCTGATCCTCTGGAAAAGCAGTTACCTGCCCTTACCACTCTGCCACACCTCACTCAGAGTGTGAATTCACAGCTGCTCCAGTATTAACATAAAGCTCATAAGCCTGAGCGGAGGAAGGAAGCTGAAGTGGCAGGGACTATGACAGATGTTGCGAAACGTTGACTTATTCATAACAGAAAGTCAGGCAATCTTTTGAAAGCTTTTTTTTTTTTCCCCTCCCCCCCATTTTTTTAATGTGCAGACTTCAAAGCAATGAATTGTGGCATCTGTAACAGCTACCAAACCGTGCCAGTTGAAGCCAGAGTAGCACAGTCTATAGTGATAGAATGCAAGTCATGCAATTATTCGAGTTTGCAGTCCTGGTTTCTGAAAAAACATATGGTCTGCAGCAAGGAAGCCAGGATATTTTAAAAGAGCTCCTACAGGGTTTCAAACTTTGATTTTACAGAGGTGTGGGAAAAGAAGCAGACTCTGATATTTAAATACATGTGTTGTCGTTTTGCTTATTGAAGAGAGCTGTGCTGTGCTTTTACATATGCAGGGTGTATTCCGAGTTTCTTAGACATAGGCAGCAACATACAGGTATTTCACACATTTCCTCCTGTTTGTTAACATTTAGGGAAACAGGGTGCAGTATTAGACCCTGAGTGGACAGCAAGTGACATGAACAGCTTTTTAGAAAGTCTAACATATCAATGTGAGAAAATTCTTCTTAATTCTTATCACAATGAAACTGTCCATCCAAGTATTCTTAGTCACTGACTATACACTGAAACACTGTTGTCAATGCAAAGTAAGGATCCACGAGGTCCCATCAGGACTTACAGGCATAAAATCTGGTGACAAAATGGTGTCAAACACTCTGATTGAAACATCTGTCAGGTCAAATGGATGATGAGTATCTGTGCTGTGCCCTTGCCTGTTCACACTGAGGGCAGCCAAGCTGTGATACCATCAGCTCCAGTTCGCATGTATTGATGATTTATATGTGCAAATGTCCCTTCAGTCTCCTCATTCCCTCTCAACCATGAAGGCTTCTTAGTCTAAACTCCACCTCTTAAAAGACCTGAACCTCCAAACTGGGCTTCTTGTGTCAGTACCTGTCTCCAGGACACTTTCTTTCAGGTCTGCTTTTTTGCTTTATATATATATATATATATATATATATTTGCTTTAACAGAAAGAAAGTTCATAGCTGCTCTGTGACTTTATCTTATAGCTAGCTACCTACAGCCCTCCAAAAGCCCTTATCACTCTTGGATGTTGAAAAGCTAATCCTGGACATAAAGCAAGCCTTATATAAAGCATAAAAAAATCAACACTAGGCACCACCACAACCATGGTATAGGATGTTTCTGTTTATTACATGAATTATAACTCCATTTCCAATGTCACTTTTTTTATTGTCTGCCTTTTAAATATATTTTAAATATCTATTGCCCAAGGCTAAGCTCCCAGGAAGTGTGGGACACCTTCTCTAGCTTTCAACACCAGAAAGTATCCCTGTCACATCTGGTTTAAACCCACACCTGACACAAATCAGAGCTCTGACTAGTAACTCCTGCAACAGGTCCAGATTATTTGACTGAGCTGCAGCTGCAGCAAAGCCCTTTGACCTCAAATACAAGGAAAGATATTAAACCTGTTCTGAAAAGTTGACTGGGTTAGCTTCAGAGTGTGAGATCTTAAGTACATATTTCTCATGAAGAGGAAAGAAAGCAGTCAGCTTAAAAAACTGGATTTGTTTTTTTTTTTATCAGCAACCAGGTGCTGGTGCTTTATGGGACTACCCAAACTCTTTACCACATGGTTGTGTAGGCTTTCACCAATCTTCTCCACCTACTACTCTCCATCTCCACATGTGTGTCTTCCTACACACATCATACTGGTCACTCAATTCTCTCTGGTTTAGCAGCAGTCATCCTCTGCAATCTTCTACTCCATGCCCATGGTCTGAATAATTCAGAAAAGAGTCATGCAGGAGGGGAGACCCAGCAAAGCAGTTTTCTTTTGAGCGGCTGAGGACCCAACCACTCTGCTTTCTGTTACACACTTGCTCAGAGATCCTGGTCCTACCTCAACTTTTCTTCTCATCTCCCTGCAATTTTTTCACTAGGGAATATTGAAAGAGTTAAATGCATATGGTTTGGCTAAAGGATCACTGAAGAAGGTTATGATAATGCCTGCTATTGTATGAGCTACACAAAAATACATGCTAGAGTAATGCTATTTAGGCTCACAGGGAATGTGTAACTATCAAGAATGGGATGGTAATTATTGAAGCACGCAATGTGTTTCTTAGCAGGAAGATCTATGGCTTATGAAATCATCTCTAAAATAAAGTTATCAGCAGCCAGGTCTCAGTCAACTGTAAAGCAAACAGAGTATGTTATTACTGACACAGGAATGACTTCTATCTTATTTTGCCTTGGTCCCCGGAAGCCTCCAGTGTTCACATGGTTTGTACAGAACTGACAGATATTTGTAAAGTCACTCCCCTATTCATAGTGAATCACTAGTTTTAAATTGTGCTCCTATTCTAAATAACTTTCTTCCTATTTCTGAACCATCAAAGCCTTAACTTGTACTCCTGTGCAAGAGGCCCTCTTGCCTAATGGACTGTATGTGGATGTAGTTGGTAAGTCTCATCCTCTGCAGCTTGCTGCAGAGAAGGAATGGAAAAGAATGCACTCAGAAGTGGTTAAAGTAAGTTCCAAACCATTCTGACATGGTTGGATTCTTGAATCTGGTCTTAAGGCTCTGTGCCTTCTTATAGAATAGAAGCTGAAGTTTTCCATTTTGCAGCCTTGGAAAAGGTCTGAAAAATGAGTAATTTATATTTGATTTGGTTTTATGCATCCTACAGTGGTGAGGAACCTTCCTCACCATCCATTATATGCTTAGGAAAGATTTTTGCCTCTCTGGAGAATGAAGCCACTCAGATGAGGTAGCTTAATGAACCCTTTTTGATTGTATACGTTTTGCATGTGTGTAGACAATCTGCATGTACCAGATCTTGTGCTTATGCAAACTCTCAAGTAGCAAAAACCCAACAAGTACAGTAACAAAAACAACTAAAACACAGTCCTTCCAGCTGCAAATTTGGTGTGCAGAAGCACACATGTAGGAGTGCAAATCAACCCCTCATGGCTCCTTTCAACTTCCTTTGAAGTCAGTAGCAAAATTCTCATTGAATTCAATAAGAACGAGAGGCAGCCCTTGAACTAGTAAAAACTTTCATGAGGTTTTATAAGCTCTTTATACTAAACTTCATTCTAGCTGTATATGAAATACGTTTTGACCCCATATCCACACACAAGATTGTGTGGCTGGTTGAGAATAATGTGACACCTCCACTCTGCCCAGGCTGTGACTGTCACTCAAGCCCTGGCTGTGCAGATGTCTGAGGGATTCCAGGTTAACTAAGCAAGTTTTGCTTTTCAGAGAAGAGAGGGGAGGATGACTAAAGAGAGGATGACAGCTCAAGTAGCTCATGCCCAGCTATTCAGGAGCAAGTTAGGTCAAGGCCATTTCTGGCCACTGATCCAGCCTCCCTCATGACAACGGACACATGACAAATGTCCCAGCTAATTCTGCTTAGTTTTGTGGTAGTCTTGGACACAGATCATCACAGAGTATTAATACCAAGACTAGAAAACCTGGCACAAGGAGATGGAATTGCATTAGAGCAGTTCCCTTTCACTCTCTTCTGATCGTGTCCAGAGTGGTGATGGGCAGCTATTCCTCTGCTTGAGGGTGCTCAGCTGTGAATTCTCTAAGGGATCACTCATATTGCTTCAGCTGTTTTACATTTGTATGAAGTCTCTGCAAATTTGTGAGACAATTTGGGAAAATTATTATACTTGGTACTTTGTCTGGTTTCCAGCTGACTCAGAAACCATGGTCACTGGGCTTAACCAGTACTGACAAGAGTAATGTTTTAGCCAAAAGGCAGCTGGCTGAAAGTCTACCCCAAAAATATGGGAAAAATGGTGACAGGCAAATATAAACACTGTTGGCCCTGGCAGCAGTAGAAGCCTCAAGGTGGTGATTTATACCTCTCTTATCTCTCAGTTTGGTGGCATCCAGATTAGGAGATGCAAGTCAACTCAGTCCAGACTATGCAGCCCTGTGCTTCAGCCCTAAAAAAAAAAAATATCAGACTAATCCACAATTTGTATTCTCATCTCAAAAACACAAGCATTATTTGCCTCATGGGAATTTCTCTACAAAGTATGCAGTGGGATAGAGACCAGCAAGAAATGGCTGATTTATGGTTGATTCATCTACGAAAATATGAATGTTCTGCTGTTTAAAATATTTACTTGGCAATGAATTTTCTTGGATTTTTGAAAACTTACTGATTAAATTATACCCAAATACTGGAAGAACTACTTCAGGAAGACAGACACTGTCATGTCAGGTGTTGGAGTCCTTTGACTATCTGGAACAAAGGCAAACGTTTTGTGGAAAAGTACACATTAGTAGGCTGAATTCATTAAATGCTAGTAATTTTAGCTCAGGTTAAAACATCTGAGCCCCTCAACAGGTTCAAGGGCACAGTATTAATCAACAAAGAAAGTTTCTAATTGAATTTGGCCTTGGGAAATTCTCTTATATATTCTTTCTGGGTGATGTTATTGTTTTTGGGGAGCTTATCTACTATCTTGCTGGGAACAACTATCCACTTTAATAAAGTGCCTAAAATAATGTAATAAACACACAGCTTATATCAATAGCATCATATTTCCCCACATAGTATTTGTGTGTGGTTTAATTAGATGGAAGGATTACAGGAAAAGTTTGTGTCATAATGATTCTTTAAAGCGAAACCATAGATCAAAGTTCATAGCTGCCAAATATACAACTTTCAAAACAAGCTCAAGTGCTGCTATTAATCATGGCTGCTGGGGGATTTGATGACAAAGATTAAACTGCTGTAAAGGATACTGCTGTGCATCAGATTCTTGCAACTGTCATCAAATAGTCTGCCAACTATTAACAGGTCAGAAGAGTTGTCCAGCATTTACCATGGGTGGCTCTGTCACTGCAGTTGGTGAGGCCGTCTATGCCATGGTGACAACCAGTGACACCCTCCCAGACAGACTTTTGTGGGTTGTTATTTTTTACAGTGTGGCTGAAGCCTTAAGGTCTGCCTGTAGAGCAAACAAGAGAGGGAAACTGCACGACCTCAGCCTCAAAGCACTGTATCCTCACAGGAGCATCCCTTGTGTGGAATATTTTCTCAATTACTTGTCACATGGAGCACCTTCTCCTAACTGCATGTTAAGAGTGCCCACCTGTGGAGCTGAGGTGCTGTAAATTCACTCCTAGTTTATTTCTCAGCAACCACTCTGTAGAGATAAGCGCTCAGAGAGTACCTCAAGGAGCAGCTTTCATCATCCCATTTGCAATTACACCAACCCTCTCTCCGTCCACACTGGATCATGTAATACCCCTGTGGGAAGCTACAGCTCCCACTTACACAGAAACATAATCTGAAGGAAGTATGCAAAGCATACTTTGCAGGGCGGGAGCCAACCACCTGTGACCCGCCAGCCAGTGCTCCGTGGTGGGTCATCGATGGCCATTAGATGGCATGTAGAGAGTTGTTAACCTACAGACCTACAAAGTGCTGCTGTCGCTGCTCATATGTAACACTGAGCTTGAGATGGGGCCTTTCTGAGCTTCAGCTCTGCTGAGGCTGAAACTGGTATCACAGTCTTGCATCGAGCTGGTGGTGGAACAGATGTGAATGACAATCTGACGCAACAAGCAACTGAAGAGTCAAATCCAAAACCACAGATTTGACTACAGTCTTCAAAGTTCAAAGGGGAGTTACAGATCTGAATCCAAACTTCACAGCTGCAGCCAGCTATAAAATAAACTTAGCTATATAATGTGTTTAATTCAAATTACATCTGAATATCTGTCATCTCTGGGAAAGTCTGGAGACATATCTGGCTGGAAAATTTTAAGCATCACTTAATCTTTGATAATAGCAGCTTTAAAATAAAACAACCAAAATCAAAAATCAAACCAGCCAAGGATGCAAGAATGTTAAGACTTAAAATGGATGACATTCAAACTTAGATTAAGTAGTTCAGCTTATCAGAAGTTTTCATTCTACCCAACACTTCACAGATCATTCCTTAATCTAACTGTTCTGTCCTCTACTGAATGCAAGGACGTGACCCCAGACAGACCATTTTTAGACATTCATTATGGTATATTTTGATGTCTAAAGGGTCCTTACTCATAGACCAGTCTTCATTTGCCTTAATTTAAATTTTGTTTTCCAAGGCTCCTCTTTCCACAAAAAAATTGTGTGGGACTGGAAGCTTCAGTGCTATAGCCCATAGATAATTAGTCTGGTTCTCACCCTCAACAAAATGTGCAGGAAATTAATATACCCAGTTATAGCAAAGTGAAATAAATGTCTGCTTAGATAATTGTTTTTATATTCACTGCAAGATGCTTTTTAGTTACCGCCACAAGGATAACTGGATTGCACAGGCTTGGCTTGCAATGAGTTCTCCCCAAGATCTGGTCTCTTAACGTAGCTTTGGGGTCTGATTAACACTTGTGAGGCTACACTTCAGCACAGGATTACTAGAACCACACAAATAGCATTTTCTTGCACGTCCTTGTGTGACACTGACAACACCCTACCCGTGTGTTGCAGGTAATCCATAGTGCTCACTGCACCTTTGTCACACATCAACAGCAATCGTCTGGGGCATGTATCAAAGGGTCTTCACAGATGTCTCTGGAAGAATTAGTGTCCATATTGCACTTCAAAGAATACAAAGACTATCTGGGAACACTTCCCATTTTTCTGCTTTCCTGCTTTCTGCCATCTAACATTTAAACATGGCATCTGGTTTTCTTCTTACTGAGAACCATATACCAAATATAGTGACCAGGAAAGGGTGGGGAGGTGGTTTCCTTTGGGTTACTGAAAATCATTGCCTGAGGAATGGAAACACTGCTTTGTGTGATAAAACCTCTATTTTTATTACTTTTCTCTGTAAAATACAATAAAAACATTGTGGGGAAATATATAGTCAATTATCTGCAGTGAAAAGGATACACCATCCATCGGCAAGGCTTCTGGGGGATGCAGCAATGAGTTGCAGCCTTGTCTTGTCTTTCAGCCTGTGGCTTAAAAACTGCAGAACCACAAATTTAAAAACAAAATATGAGAATGTGAAATGCAAAAGGCCAGTTATCCATCTGAAAAACATCACAAATGGACAGAAAAATGGCCAAGACCATTATGACTACAGCTGCTATGTGGGTAAAGCATTCTGGAATAGAAAGGGAGATGTCTCAGGGCCTGAAAATGTGGAATCCATAAAGCTCAAGTCAGTAGCAACACTACAACTGGCCACAGTGAGTCCAGGTTTCCTCCATTGTGCTCTAAATTTACCCTTGGCTCTCTACTATAGCATCTAAATAAAACCGGGAGTGTGCAAATGAACATAAGGGCATGGAATAGTCAAAATGGTAGCAGTATTAACAAAGGCCAAGTCTGTGCTGGGCTATGCTTAACATTCATGGCCATGGCCCAGCTTTCAGGTAGACCAAGGATTTTCACACCACACTTTATCCTTCCTGGCTAGCCTCTGATGTCAGGTCTCAGTTTAGTCTGCGGCCTAAACTGCAGAGGTGCACTGAGATATGCTTGGATAGAAGTATGCATTGTGGGTGCCACCACAGCACCTGTGACATTCCAAAAGTGTGTGGTGGCACTGCAGGCTCCATTTGTGAGATCTCTCTGTCTCCTCACACCCCCTGCTGCAAAACTGGAGCCCAGGTGCTTGTCTTGAAACCTGGGCACTTCCTCTAACATTTAGAAAGGCCTCAAAAAAAGATGGAAATTTATCCATCTCATGGAAGCTTAATGTTCATTCTGCCATAGTGGAAGATGTGAGATATTAACTACGTAAGTGCCAATAAACCTACGAAAGTGATACACAAATGAAATTCAGGTGAGTGATTCTATATGCCCACAGTATTTGACCAGATTTACTGATGCTTCTTAAAAATATTTACTTTATGGGCTTCTAGTTCTAAAACTGAGGCAGAAGATTCAGATTCTTGTTTTGCTGCAATTGCTCTGTTTGGGCACCAGCTATCTCAGATGGTTTTATGGCCAATTGAACACTGCTTTTCAAGAGTAAGTGGTGAATACATAAGATTTCAAGAACAAGTGGTGACTGCAAAGGACTTCTTTGGGTAACAAACACCTTTCCAGACTTTGAACACAACAGCACTGACAAAAAGCATTTAAAGCAACTTGAATTCTCTGGAAGTGTTATTTCCTAAGGATGCAAATCATCACCTCTTACAAGTATGTGTCACCTCGTCAAGTCAATATTTTGAATCAACCATGTAACTGAGGAATATGATGGAATATAGGGCAGAAAATGAATTTTCCTGTAGTTTTGCATATATTGAATTGACATATCTACAACTTTGTGCTAGATACAAGGCAAAATATTGAATAGTAAGGATCACATTAATGAAGAGCTCAACTTAATTAATCTACAAATTAATTGGTTTTGTCATCTGAAGTGCACAGCCAGCCCCCAAAAAAGCATTAACTCATGAAGATGAAGTACAACCTTTTTAAACACACTTCTATACAGACTAATCATATATATTATCTTTACAAGAAAAATATACTCATTTAACTCGTGAGCTACTTCGGAGAATGATGTATTTATTTTTTTTGTTGAACTGCTTAAGGTACAGGCTTACTAGTATTAATGACAACAATGTCCATGACTTTCAAGTTGCTCCAGTTGTCTCTCTGCTGAAGCAGAAAAGAACCCTCTTAGAGTCTGATGGTGCTATTAGAAAAAAAAAAAAAAAAAAATACTGTTCTCTTATTAAAAACAGAAGCTTTCGTTCTCTCTCGAGGCCTGATATTTATGATCAAGCATTTCATGCCTACTTCTCTTGTCCTAATTCTGGTCATTTGCAACAATGCTGGTGTTAAGTGACTATGAAACCCTAGTCTCTGAAGTAATAAGATTTTCAGGCCCTGTGCCCTATGTCACATGGAATCATTTATTGCAGTACAATAGGAAGTAAGGCCACTATGCCTAACAGTATTCCTGGAGGGAAAAATGCTGCTCATTGCTGAGTAACAGTATACCCAGATGATTATTGGTTGTAAATTCTGCCTTCAAAATCAATGGCTTTTTGCATTTAGAACTAGCAGAACCGAAGGGCAAATTACCAAAGAAATACAGAGAGAGAAAAAGTGCAGAGTACCAAGCTCCCGCTCAAGAAACTGGTCACAAGGAAGTGCTAACTTCTCAGATCAAGTTGATATAGAGCAGCTGAACTGGTCTTGGCAGCTGGGATGAGATGGGATGTGAGAAGTACCAAAGTTCCATCACTGGCTAAAGATCCTGGCAAAGCAGCTCAGTGCCTTTTCCCCATATAAAATCCTCACAGCTCTGCTTTCAGCTGAGTATCTCCTTATACACAGCATCTGTTGGGACGATTCTTTTGCATAGAAATAACGAGAGGTTCAACTGCAGGTGGTTAAAGAAATGTGGACTTGTCAGAGCTTGTTGTGTTTAGTCTCTGAAATTCAGAGCTTACCTTCGAGTCACTGTGTTTGGTCTTGTTGAAGCTGTAGTGAAAAAAATAGGCCCAAGCCTCTCAGTTTTCCAAATGTAGTAAAAAGTGTTTGAATACACACTTTAATATATTTTCTGTGGCATTTTTGTAAAATACAGATATATAATTATAGATATAATGCATATATAGCATTTACTGTATTGATAAAAAGTCAGTCTTTTCACAATGACAAACCAGTATTTACAATATGATTCAAATTTTAAGGAACAAATAAAACAATACTATGTGGTTATACGGTAAGAACAATTTGAGGAAAAGTAAGAGACCAGTTCTAAAAAATTCCCAGACAATGAAGTACATGATACCACATTGACAGGTGCACCGCCATGAACATCCATGCACAACCTTTTTTTTTTTTTCTTCTCTTGTTATAGGAACATGCATGATTTAGCTCTTCCACATTTCTACCAAGTGACAGCTCTTAAGTTGATATGACTGCTTATGATTTTTCAAGTACGGATTAATTGTACCATCTTTCCACTTAAAATCTTTTTCCAACTGCAAAATTTCGAAGTTTTGGCTAGACCAGAAATAACTATACACAAGTTACTTCTTAATTTAAACCAATAGAGCTATGGCAATTTGCATAGCTGAAAATTCATTCCATCTTCTACATGCCTTAGAACCATTTCACAAATCATTAGCATGAGTCTGAATAGTGTTTTTTTGCATTGCAGGTCTTTTCTAGGAAGTTTGCCTCAAAGGATACCGCACTGCCAAGACCAGCGACAGAGCCAAAGTACATGAATGCTCTTTGTTACCCTCATATATGAACACTACCCAGCCATTCCTCGGTAGCATACTGTACACAGCACAGCAAATGTAAAGATGATCTTCATCTTCAGTGTACTGTCACCCTTTCCTCAGAGGAAGAGAAGTGCTATTATCACATTTTTCACAAGAAAAAGAATCTGATAGAGACTGAGTGGACTTAGGTTTACTCAGAAAGGTCAATTAGAATGTTTAAGACAGCAACGAAGCAAGCCCACATCACCTCAATTGCATCCTCCTCTCTTTCTAACTTTGAATGAGAACTTTATATGTATCTTTAACAGAAACAAATACATAACTAATAGAAATAAATTTTATTTATTTCTATTAATTTTATTCCCAGATAAGCGGAGGTAGCAAGAGGGATGTTTCTGCATGTATTATCTCCATCCCACTGAAGAAATATTAGCTGAAATGAGTCATTTTGAAGTGAGAGTGGGTAAGCCCACCATTTGCCTGAAAATATGTAGAAACACTTGAGAAACATGAAAATTCACCAAAAAAATCCAACAGACATTAACCTGAAAGACCTTAATCTCCTTCAATGCCGACTGGGGAAGCATTTTCAACTACATCTGTACCCACCTTAGACTGCCTTTACATCACCTACACAATATAAATGAGGATTAGCATACTGTTGGAGATGACCTGTTCTCTCAAGCACTGAAATTTGTTTCACAGCCTATGCGGTTCAGCTCTGACAGATGGACAGCTGAGAGGCAGCTTTTGCAGAAGGACTGATAAACACCTGGGCTGTGCAGGTGCAGATGAGGGCAGAACTTTTACCATGATAAGTGTGTCCCTGTGTCCTTGTCACTCTAGAGAAGTCTGGTCAGGAGCAGATGATAATCTACATTCTTACAAGTGCCATTTAGAAATCAGAGGTGTGAATGGAGGAAACCTCTCCAATTGCTGGACAAAACCAGAGCAATAGGAAGGCAGCTATGACAACGTTCTGCTTCCAGAAACACTTTGGGGCAAACTGAGTCATCTGCCTAATTGATACAGGTGATGTATTTTTTAAATATTGAGGATGCAGAAGCTTTTGCCTTTAAAAAAAAAAAAAAAAAAAGCAAACACAAAAGAAAAAAACCAAACTCAAAACACGTAACACACAGGAAACAGCTAAAACCAATAATGGAATTTATCATCCTGCTCACTTTTTTTTCCTAAATCAAACTGCACTTTCCCTTAAAAAAGTAAAAATACAAAAACAAAGATACATTAGAATATCCTACTGTCCAGTAAATGTCTTATAGGCAATATTTATGGAGGAAAAAATGCATCAAGCCCTACATTTGACAAAAATTAAGCACCCCAACATTCATTTCATACAAGGGAATGCTGCTTCTAGTGCTCTTGGTTTGAATTATTCCTATCACCACAATTTGAATATGCATTATTTGTCTTCAAATATATAATCATAAATCTAGACTAATGCTGAATAAAGCAAATCCTAGTGAGAATGCTGTGCCGTTGATAAGATAAAAACAGCATACCATGAGAAGGCAAACTAATCTTTCTGTTCACCTTGTAAATAATCCATTAGCTAAACTTCTAGTTTAGGCTGGATGCTTGATGCTTAACACTAAGAAGTCCAAATACCCTTTGTATCCCTTGTAACAGAGAATAAACTTGTAAAATGCCTTTGGTGCATCAGCTTATTGTATGAATGCTTTTAAAGAAACTCACTAGTACTATAGGAAATGTAAGTGGGCTTTTTTTGTGTTGTTTAATACTCCAAGTGTCACTTCATTCTTTAAAGGGGTTAGAACAGAGGAGGGGGAAAGGGGAGGAAGTCTTACTTAATTTGTTGCATATGTCCCAACGTGTTATACAACTAAGTGTATTATACCAGAAAACTAAAGCAATCTGCACTGCAGCAAACTCCGTGTAACTCAAAATAGGAGAATAATCTGGCCACAAGCAAGTCAAAATTTCAGTGAAACTTCCTCTCATATTATATATACACACACTTTACAAGCTACATCAAGTGTCCTTTCATATTCCAAAAGAAATACATTGTAGACACCAAACATACTGTACTTTTACTTAAAGGCTTCATCAAACCATATGTGCAGACACTTGAGAAGACGAGAGTGTCAAGCTTCCTAGGGTCCTAGAGTCAAAGAAATTCTGCTGCCCCCCACTGCTAAGTAAGTGCACTCCTTCCACGGGGGGCAACATCTGCCGATCCGTCATGGTTCCACTTGGCGAGGACCCCAAGAAACTTCCTTGGGAAGAAACAATTTTCTCAGGACTGGCAGCCAGTTTAGGGGATGTGGAAAAGTTATATCCATAGAGCGCACAGGGACTGTGCAGTCTAAACGTGTTGTAGGAGCCTTGGTGGGTTTGGTTAGTGGTAAAGGCATTGCTGGATGGGGAAGGCATGATGTACTGGAGCTGTGGAGACATCCCTGAAATCTGCATGGATAAGCCAGTCTGCGGGCAGCTGAATGCATCCCCATCATTGCCACTCATAGACATATTCACAGTTGTGCTACTCGACACACCAACATAGGAGGGAGTCCTTGGGGGTGCAAAGGTCTCACTGGTCTGGTTTGTGAGCCGGTTGTAGGTCTCAGCCAAGGAAGTGCTGTATCTGTTCAGGGTCAAGCCTGAGCGGGCACAAGCTGTGTAGTCAGCTGGAGCAAGGGTACACAGCTGGCTAGTGTTGGGACTGAGGTGGAAGGCTGGAGATGAGCAAGGGGAACCCGGTAAAAGGTGAGGGTGAGTAGATGGCACTCCACTGCCAGATCCCTGGAGTAAAGTAGAGGAACCTGCATTTCCTGGAAGAGAATATTACAGTGTAAGAAGCACATTGGGAGAAGTCCATTTCCTAGGTGAAAGATCAAGACCTTTGTCTTTTACAGTAACTGTTAAGATGAAATCCAGCTTAAACTAATTAAAAACTTTTACATACGTGTGCAGGAGAATGTGTTAGTAAACCACATGCGTGTTTCTAAAGAAACAATTGACCAAGGAAGAGAAATGAAGTTATGTTTTTATAACATGTTTTATGTTTTTACAACCATCACTTAGTACTTAGAGCTCCTAAAGGTTAACTGCTTCTTACATGACATGGAATAAAACTGTATGGCAGCTAAGATGTAGCCAAGTGATTACCACATCACAGGAAGCCCTCTTCAAAATTATGACTTTTGGCTTGTCTATGCTCTTGCTATAGTCTGGAATGTGTTTCAAGAGTTCTGTGCCTGACTGTCACTGTCAGAGCACCAGCTGAGGAACCAGCTCCTTAGCTCAGAGGCTCTCAGAGATAACAACTTCAGGAAAGTTCTGAAGTTGGGAAACTTCAGAACAAAACTTCAGAATAAAAAACCACTTCCGACTTCAAACAAAAATTACTGAGAACAACCAAAAAATTCAGAACAACTTCAGGAAAAGTGTAGGCTGCACATAGCTGCTTCATTTCTTAAATGAGTAGGTTTGCACCAAACTCTTTGCAAATTGTTCATTTACTGATATCAGAACTTTTTATATTACAAATACCAGTGCTGACTGCTCCTGAAAACACACTGCTTGCTATAGGTGAAGCCTTTTCTCAAGACTGAAAGTTTCCCAGCTGCAAAAATACTTCCTTTTCTTAAAAGATTGTATCTTCCTGAAAACTGAGTAGAAAATTATCTGGGGCCTTTTACAGTCTTTTAGGCAGAAGACACTTAACGAAAGAGATCTGTTTATGAATCACATTAACAATCAAACATCCTGATGCTGCAAGGAGATAAATGCTGTCAATAAGTTATCAGGTTATCATAACAGGTGAGAGAGTAAAAAGAAAATTACATTATTAATGAACACTGCCTGCTGCTGCTTCTCTGTTAACAGGACACACAAGCACAAAGCACCATTAGACACTGCCACGTTACAGAAATTCTGGTATAAGACATATTTTTCTTTTCATCTTCATCAATGCCTCCACTACCTGAAAACGGGCACTTTCAGAATTAACAACCAGGAGAAATTTCTAATGGGGTCTTTTGGAAAGTTGTTATGTCCAAGGTAATGATGACTAAAGATTTTGCAAGGATCCCAGTTTCCATCCTCAGAATATCAACAGTAACTTCAACGTCAATCTTCTTAACCTCAGGCAACAGCAGAAAAGTAAGTGAGAAGTTCATGGCAGCAGTTCTCCTGCTACCAAATAATGGTCCTACATACAAACAGCCAATAAAGCTGGGCCATCTCCTAAATGGATTAACTGCATTGTCAGTTGCCTTTCAGTCTTACACAGTCTGACAAGGTATCTCAGGTCACATTCTAACTTCTCATTAAAGGCCTTTTTGATGAGACCATCCCTCACCTCCATGCTACACCCAAAACTGTGCCAACACCCATCCACTGTATCTATGACTTGGCACAAAACCTCCTTTTAGTCGCCCACATCAGGGACTGATACTCAAGATTTCTCAAAGGAGTGAACTAAGAAGCTGACAGAAAGAGATTTCTCTGTATTTCTCTATGTTCTGGATTTTTGCTCTGAAGATGTCTAACAACTTTGCAATCAATTCCTTATCAAGAAAGCAGACTGGATGTTTGTAAATCTGCTAGCAGAAAATGTGAAGAATTGAGAGCAATATGTCTGATTCAGCTGGGAAAAGGCTGAGAGGTTTTCTATGTGCATTGGCATGCTCTGTCAATAAAAGAACTCAGAAAAGAGTACAGAGATCCCACTCTCTGTACAAATGGGCCATTTAAATATTTTTCTCATTCACGACGCTACCTGCATAATGGGTAAAGTGGAAACAAAGAGGTTTCCAAAAAAGAGTGAGGAGCAGGAAAAAGCAAAATGGAGAGGAGATACATTTCTTTAAGCTCTAGGGTGCAGATAAAGTTTGTTGGTCCATTTACTGAACAATTTTCAGGTCTTTAGGAATCAAGAAGGGGTTCTAAGAAGAAAACAAATTAAGTTTCCTCCCATTTGCTCATTACCTAAGAGAACATTTCTTCTCTCATTCATTTTTTCGGTTTTTTTTTCTTAAAAACACAATTCCTATGCTGCAGTATGGATGTGTACAACAGAAATCATCTGTAAGTGATCTCTTTTGTATCTAGCCAGAACATAACATTAAGGAATAGGTTATTCAGTCCTTAAATAACTTGCATTCTCCTCCACATGTGATCTGATTTTTCTTACAATCTAACATATTTATTGTCACAGTGGTTGAATTAACATTAGTTTTCTAACCTGAAATAACTCTGATGAGGGAGGATAGCTGCACGGTGTTAGTTGATCGTTTCCATCTTGTGAGTGACACACTTACCTTGGCCTTTGTAAGGTATGATGGGAAAAGCTTCACCTTTCATTTTTGTTTTGAAAGAACACAAAGACACTCGTTACCTTGTTTGGGTATCCCAGGTATGTCTTCAAATGTAAGGGTCCTCAGTGAAGGTCTCCAGAAGGCATAAGACTCTACCAGAGCTTCCAGCCCCATTCTATTTAGAACAGAAGAAATCACAGTGTCATGAAATCAGGCTGTATTTTGCCACACATCTCTGAATACTCTACCTCAGAAACATGTACAGTTTAGTAACATTTCAGGATTATTTTCAAGTTGATCTTTCCTTTCAGGAAAGAGCCTATCCATCCACAGAGACCTGCAACCACTGGACTGATAGCACACAAATTTTTTTCCAATTCCACAAGCCTGGCACTCCATTTCAGTATTCTGGGCCTTTTGGGAGGGCTGTTTGTGTGGAAAGACTTGGCTAAAATGATTTTAAATGTTTTGCTAGTATGGTATTTTTTAAAGAGCACTATTTCTTCCTAGAACAAAGGTTATCCACTGACAACTTCTATTAAAACAGGATTCCCTGTCATTACTGATGAGCTGGAAAATCACACTTAGAACATGAACAAGGCATGGATGCACAGCTGTTTTGCTACTAAAATCATGTATAAAGCAACACAGTTTTGCTAAGCAAAATGCCTTTAGAAACTAAAAGCCTCTGATCATTTTTTTGCAACAATGAGAAAACAGAAGTAACTGTGTAGACAATAGTGGCAGTCACTATTTAGAAGAATCTTCTTTTCCTGAAGGTAAATACCCATTTGTCTTCTGACAATTATTTATGAATAATGCACCTCAGAGGTATATATTCTTAGAGGTATAATTTTGGTGTTATTTTTGACTGCTGGGCCCCAGAGGCCTGTTGAGTGTCAGCATCAGGCACACACCAAATAAGAGTGCTTGCCTTTGAGCAGCAGTACTTTGTGAACTTGAATTATGCAAATAGCCCAAAGTGAAGCAACCAACATATTCTGATACTACTCCTTCCAGGAGGAACACAAATGTCTGTCAGGAAACATTTATAAAGCATTTATTAGCTGAACCTGGACTAAAAAGATAGCCTTAATTTTCTGCAGTAATGGTGAATTTTTGTTCCTAGTTAAAGTGGAGATAAAAGCCACCTCCTGGAGGAGTGCAGCCAAGGCGATAATTTATACAAGATGCCTTCGAACAGTTTCCACATTTTATCACCACCCTAATTTGCGCTATCAAATGCCCAAGTTTATTTAACAAAACAGTTATGTTTTTCCCTAAGTATTTAAAGGGAGAAATTCTGGTCCTTTCCTGAGTAAAAGTTTTTATAGGGTCAAACTTTAAGCCCAACTGAAGAATGAAACTATTCTCAGCACATAAATTCTGCTGCACTTTGCAAATGCACAGGGAATGTTTTTAAAAGGTGAAGCTACTGATTTCTGTAAAATAGCCTGTGGGACTGAACAGGAATGACCTAGAAGGGCATATTTTTAATTAAACAGAATTACTGCATGCAGCAGTGCAGAGTAAGATAGCTGCATTAAAGCAATATTGAAAAGTTTGCTATAACTATACTACAGTACTTTTTTAAATTTTTGCAGACTAAAATGCCTCAATGATAAACACACCAGCTAGAACAACGAAGATAACAGAAACTTAACATTTAATTTCAGTATTTAGTAATAGAGCAAAACAATAATCCACTGAGTACACCAAAAGAAATTTTCCTTGACAATTAAAATTCTGAGCTGAATTACCAAACACATTTATCCAGTAATGCAGACTATAAAAGAAAACAGCGATATTGACTTCACTAAAACAATGTCAATTTGCAACAAACAAGAGGTTGCAGAGTCAATTCTGTAACGAGTGTGTTTTTAGAGTAAAAGCACTCAGACCTCATCTAAAGGCTGCTCCGAAACATTTCAGAGATGCTGGCACTTCCTTCAGGACTTGCCTTAATCCATTTCCATAAAAATAACTTTCTATCAAAATATCCTGCTTTTTTCCTAATGCCTGAACCAGACTATTCCTACCAGCCAAACGAAAAAAAAACCCTTCTCTGGATACACCCAGTCCCATGACTGTATTTCTGTGGCTGCAGATGCCATAGTCTTACATCTTCCCCAGGTAATTCCAGAGCTGTCACATCACATTAAAACCTGCTCAAATCTGGTTTCTGAACAATTCCTTCCTTTCTGTCTAAAAGGGTATCTTCCCTTGTTTCATGTAACATTATGGAAGAAATTCTAAGTCCACCTAAATTTGCACATTTCAGAGACAACCAGGACACAGGGTTTCATACTTCTTAGGAGGTTCTATAGTTCTGCAAACAGCAAGCATGCAGAGACACTGCCAGTGAGAGAGTTTTCAAACAGGGCACGTATGGCAACCATTTTCTTTCGAAAATACACACAGCATGTTTTGCTTCCTCAGTCACTCCATTTATTTTGAAGCTACTGTCCACTTAATTTCTAACTAGATGGCTACAAAAGATGGCAAAACTCTATTTATGTCAGTGGCCACAGAACATGGATACTTCTTGCTAGAAGACAAAATCTCAGACATACTGAAAAGATACTCAGAGTGAATGCCTGTAAGTCTTTACCACTACCTCATCCCTTCCATAAGAATTAATTTTCCAAAAACTACTCTCATTTGCTGTCCAGTTTCAGTTTTTATGTAAGTCAGGGGTAAGCACAAAATAGGCTTTAATGCTGTAGCTTCTGCTAACAGAGAAGCTCAATAAAGCAACAATCAAAAAGAAACTCTCTGATCATTCTGACCAGCATGATCTGCTCCCTTCTCTGCAAGGCCTGGTCATAAATACAGCAGCTGCAGACACCAAACACAATGTAGTCACAGGAATTGATGGATACTATACACCAATAAAATATTGGGGTTTTTTTTAGCTAGGATGGTTTAACATACAATTCAAAACAGGCTTAAGTAGCTTGCATTAAACAGTCGTTGAAAGAAATACCTCATCGGCACTGGCAGCCCGGACAAGGCCCAAATCTCCACTTTGCACTGCTCAGATTTCCCACTGCTACTTTGAAAGATTCACAGATCAAGATAAAATAAGCAATTAATCAGTCCATCCGCAACAGAAGAGGTGGAAACCTGTCCCATTTCAAGGTCCTGTATAGCCTGATAGAAAAGACATTCACCTAGGAAGTGGATTTAAAACTCCTTAGACTAAAAAGACACGAGAACACAAGTCCCTCAGCTCCTAGGCAAGTGTACTAAACATAAGGTTACTGCACAAACTCCAGCCTTCATGGGGTGTCACTGCTTCCACTGAAAGGAAACCTAAGTACATGAGTCAGTACTGAGTACGAGTGCCAGCCTGTTCTCGAACTAGATGGTCAGAGGTGTAGCAATGGGAGCTCACCAGAGAGAATATTACTGGGAAGTCTGAGTGGTCCTTCAAGGAGCCTGAATTCTCAGATTAGATTGTCTGTAAGTGCAGGTGTTCACCTTGAACAGCCTTCACAAACTGATTCTGTCAGCAGGAACAAGCCCAGCTCCTTCCCCACACCTACCTGTTACGGCCCGAATCTCTGAAGCCTTTAGCAAATGGATTCCTATCGATCTTCAGACGAGTTATCTGTGAATATGATTAAGAGAAATTATTACCTGTAAACTCAGATAAGTAGCATAGAAAACAACTCTCCTGACAGAAATAGCAGAAACATCTTCATATTTGTATAGTTTAAGATGGTTGCCCTGAAACATAGAAATATAAGGGCCAATTTTCTGATCATTATTTTGCAGATCCCAGGAGAAGCTAATAGGTATTTAAAGCTGCCAAATGGCTGTTGGAATTACTGAGAAAAAAAAAATTCTTGTCAAACGTCATTCTTCACCTAAGAGACTACACTTAGTACAATAAAATTTAAATTAAATTTTATTTTTGAACTGGTCAAGAAGGAAATATGAAAATAGTAATTATCTCTAGGTTATTATTCTCCATAAAAAGAAAAAAACAACAAACCAACCAAAAAACCCAGCAAAACACACCACACTCCAAATAACTGTAATTTATTTTAATAAATGGGAAAGTAACCAAATACTTGTATTTCAGTATTTACATGGCTCCCATGTTCTTCACTTTGTAAATTTATCAATGCATATGTGATTTTAAAAAATACAGCTGTAATAATTTATATAGAATTATTAAAATGCGGCAACACTAACTATGGTGTCATAATGTATGCTAATACTTAAATGAGAAGGTAGAAAGAGCTGAGTGATACAACCTGCAGTTTGCTTTTGACTTTGAATCCATGTGGACCCAGATAAATTGCCCTTAATAATATAAGCTGAATGCAGTTAATAAAAACAACTGCAAACCTTCTTCAGAACTCAGCTTCTTTGTTAAGGTCCTGGGAGTATTAAAAGCACTGGAGTTAGGAACAGAAGTGCTTTAAAAATTCTCTCCAGACATGTATTTACCTTTAAAAGTACAGAAACACCTTTAAAAACTAGACTGCTCTTTGCCTTGTTCTTCAGTGCTGTATTTATAATCAAGACACCATTAAGCATGCTAATTAGACTGTGTGATCTCTGTAATATAACTGATTTTTTACATGCAGCATCTCCAAAGGCTCAGCTATAGCCTCCAGGCACTACAGCAATACTAACAGTGAAAGCTACTTGTAAAAAGACAGCTTTAGATAATTCTGTTTTAATAAGTGATACAATGATAGTATCTGCTTTTCTCCTGTCTCTTACATATTCTCTGAAAAGCCTGTTAAGTGCTAACCAGAAAGCCCAAATTACCTGTTGGTTTTGGTATGCTGTGACAGTCGTGAAAACTGTCTCTGGGAAGGAGAAGGCTTTCACCCCTTCTCCCGAAGGGATGGGCTTGACAGGGGACAGATCATCACCACAGTCTTTTCGGATGACGTGCACACGAGGCTGGTATTTATGCATAGAGTGAAGGATAATCTATGCAATCGTGAAAGGAAAAAGATAACATTTATTAGAAAGGACACCCTGCTGTTTCAGGACTAATAAAATTTTGGAACAGATTACAGTATGTATTTACCATGCCACTTACTGGAAATCAAATGTTTTCTTTAACCTCTGAAGGTTCTTGTTACAGTAGTCTAATCCCTGTGCATTTATGTTATTGCCAACCCTAAGCATTTAAAAATTACGACTCAGGAGCTCCAAACTCAGAGATTGGCTCAATTGAAACTGGCTCAAAAAAAAGGGGGGGAAAAAAAAACCCAGAAAAAAGAAAAATCAGGAGTGAAGTCCAGGTCCCACTGGAATTATGAAAGTTTTGTCACTTTTTTGCACTGAAGTCTGGATTTGACCTAACAGGATTAACAGCAGCAGAAATTTGCCTTTTGTTTTTGGAACCTTCAGGATACGCTACTGGAACAATTTTTTCCTTGTATCCCAAAGGCTGGAAACAAATCTTGATTGGAACACTAGCTGAGACTCTCACACTCTGAAGAAGCATAAACTTAAGGGTAAAATAGTAACAAAATCCAGAACTCTAAAGTGTTAATACCAATCAATTTATAAAACTGCAAATTTCAATTAAAAAACCCTCCCAGCACACAAAAACTCAATCAAAAACAAAAGAGAAGTGGATGAACTCATACTGCATAAAATTAAACACATGAATACCTCTTGGTACTGCACCTCAGTTTTAAAGGAGATTTAAAATACAGAATTTTTCTTCTATTTTACTCCACTTCAACTAACAACTATGAAAATAGAAGATTTCAAGAAAAAAAAAAAAAAAAGAAGTTCAATTATTATTGTTGGAAGCCTTAAGACATTAGTAACTTGATAAATAAATAGTCCTGTGGCTATTGGCCTGCGGAATCAACATCCTGGGGAAGATTTTTAATTTCCTGCTCCTTCAGTAGGCTCAGAATATGCGTGTGCTCAAGCACTCGACAGAGCCCCTATGTCAGACACCATGGAAGTTCATTTGCCCAAATTATATAGAGGACATTGCATGTGTTTGGATAAACTAGAGCTTGGCTAGTTTAATAGACTTGGTGCTGGCCAGGTTACATGGCCTTGGTTTGGTAAACCAGGTTTCTAGATAATCAGGGGTTTTATTAGCCTCTGAGTAAGGTTTTGACAATGACATCACAGGCTCCAATTGATTTACTCAATGAGTACCCTATGGATGTTCTTATATGCAGTCTTTTTTGAGTTTCTGAAATCTTGACTAGAGCAAGATTTTTTTTATCGTGCAAAAATATTTTCTCTTTTGCAACATTCCTTTTAGCTCTCCAACAGCAAAGATCTACAAAACGAAAATGCAGAGAGGACAGCACATTCCTCACCCTGTTTTCCTGTGAACACCCAGTGGTACCAGGGGAGATATTGGTGCAACAGAAAAAACATGATCAAGAGAAGATGTTCAGTTCAAACCCACTGCTATTCTGTGCCTTGCCATTTGTCTGGGTGCCACTGAGCATGCCACACTCTCTCCCACACGGATTACTTGACCTCATCAGCTCTGTGGTGCAAACCACTGCTGGCCCACACATTAACGATAACCCTGGCAGCTACAATGAGCTCTGCTCACACATCAGAACAAGTGAAATCAAAGCAGCATGGAGATGAACACCTCCCACTGCTTATCTGGGTGGCTATTACAGCTAAACTGATCCATATCATCTCCTAAGAGCAACCTGTCTGGCCTCTGTCCTGTACTGAAATTTCCTGTGCTGACACGCTGTTTTGGCTATCAGCAAATCCACAATAATAATTTCTTTTTCTTGATGCTGTACCATGTGTTCTAACAATGGGATCTTTGTTAGTGATCTGAAGGACTCTGAACTCTAAATAATGCATAACTGTGAAGCATTCATGAATTAAAGAGCGACATATGAAAACAGGACATATAAAGAGAGGGAGATGCAACATTCACTCCAAAAACAGTCTAGTTCTGTTACTAAAGCATCACCTAAAGCTACTGTGAAGAAAAAGCTAAGGAAAAGGAGCTTCTGGCTTTTCATTTCACAGTGCTTGCACATTTAAAAGCACCAATGGGATCTAACAGTTTATCTGCAGAAACAGCAACCTTCCCTTCATGCCCTTAAAATCCAATACCAAAGAGCCCCCTACAAAGTCCTCACAACACTTCATGCGGAATAAACCTCTCTCACAAAAAGTAAAATTATACTCTGGCCACAGCAGCTGTCAGGAAATCATGATCAGACAGAAGACAGGGAGCCCACAGGTAGGAGGCAGAGCAAAGGCCACCAGAGCACCTGCAGACACCGAAAGCTGGGATTACATTTGCAATGGCTTTTGAGAGCTACTGCCACGATGAGGCCTTGGAGCTGACCCTGAGCATGAGCACCACCATGGCACCACCATCTCAGCCAGAACAACTGAGAGCCAGATACACCCTCGCAGGGGAGACATCAATCCTCCAGCAACTTGGCAGTGCCAAGACTACATAGTCACCTCCCCATTACCAATACAGTCCTTGCTGCTGCTTTTGCCAAAAATCCTCCTTTATCCTCCCTCCAAAGCAAAGGAACTCAGGCTCTCTGAAGTTGGAGAAGTGTGTAGGGCTGAGGAGCATGGATTCCCTCTGTACTAAGACGAAAACTGCAAGTGCAAATACTGATGTTTCACAGCTTTTCATTGTGACAAGAACATATAACTGCCCATTGACTGTAAGCAGAGCTCGCTACTTGGAGCCAAGTCTGGGCAGAGTTACAGTCCGCCTCTGCTTCCAGCCTCACCCCACTTTCGAACGGGGAAAAAAACCCACCCCAACCACCAAGGAACAATTAACACACTAACAGCCTCATTTTCACTAGAAGTTAAAAGATGTTCTTCTGCATCAAAAAATACTCAGTTGAAAAGCATGGAAAATAGCATAAAAAATATTGACTTTTCCCCTCCACTGAAATTCAGTTTAAAAACTCCATTGAAATAGAGAATTAGCCAGCTCTAACCAGCCGCAGGGAGAGACTGCTTTTACAATGCAGACTCCACAGATGAGAGAGGGATGAGAGGCATTAACAAAGAGCATCCAGACCATGCACTTTTCAGTAACAACTGCAAAATCCAGGTTTACTTTTCCTTAGAAGCACAACTTAGATGAAACACACAAAAGGCACAGCACGTGTCTTCATGACTCTACAAGAACACAGTATTTCTAAAGCAGGGAATTCACCCTGGAACTCCTTTTGAGATCAGAAGCACACAAGGAAAACGTGTCCGTACAAATTTTGCTTCATCTCCACAGACTGCAAGTGGAACCCACATATCAGAGAGTGTCCTATGTGCAGATATGTACTTCAAAATCTCTGAGCTGAGCAGCACTATGAAATAGCATAGTCACAAACTCCCAGTTGAAATGCTGATGAAAATAGCAGCAGGCAGCATGGAATCTGGAAAGTACTCGAGCAGTGAGTCTCTTAGAGATGGCTGATCTCCTACAGAATGCTAATCCCGGGGCAACACGATGCAAGGGGAATGAACTGGCGGCCACCAACTACTGCCACAACAAAATACAACAAAAGTATTACAACAGATACTGTGTAAGAATTCTACTCTAGTGCCTATTTGCAAATACTGTCTGTATTCCTACGGCCATGGGCCACATCTCTCTAAGGTTCTTAGAGTTAATACTCTCGAATAGGTAAAAGGGCTCTAGATTGATATCATGCAAGCTCCCTACCTGCAAGACTGAAACCTACCCCTGGGATTTTAACACAAAAACTCTGCAATACACCTTCGACAAACATAGGAAACATAAAGGAACAATTTCAACAAGGATTAAACTGCCAGAACCAGAAAGCAGGGAAAGCATTCCCAAAGAACAACCGCTAAAGCCCAATGCTGCTTGATGGAAGCCCCACGAGGTTTCTCTGAAGTACTGCCTATGCACAAGAGGAAAAATACACACTTTCTAATAATCTAAAATATACCCCATGTCCAATACAGGGGTAGGAGAGTCAGAACTTCTGATACAAGAACAAATATTGAAGGGACACTACAGCCTTGACTCCTAGCTCTTCTAACTCGCCATCTGTCCCCTGGTACCCTCCTGAGAAAAATGGTTTCTTCCTGCTTATGAGAAACAATTGTTTTTTTATACTCATCACAAAATATGATTATTCGTTTTCCATTATTGCTAGAGGCATTCAGAGGCTACATAGCTTTTTCAATACAGCATTCCACACTACCATAGCTTTAAAAGAAAAAATGTACCCATTGGAAGAGACACTTTTCTGCTTTCTGCTTTTGCCTTTTCTGGTAATTATGAATGACATGTTTGCAATTTCCCAGATTTGAGAAATATGAAATTATTTTACAGTCATCCTTCTTTTGTCCTTTTATTTTAATGCTTAAATTTCCATTTTGGGGAGGAGGGGCACTGCCATAACTCTGAATCAGTTCAGTGTGTCTCGAATCATTGTACTTGAGCTTTGCTTCACTCGTTTCCTAGCTGAAGTATTTAACTAAAGACCAGAAAATTTTTATCTCCCCATATTACAAATAACAGTGTGCTGTGTACACTACACAGGTTTCAGTTCAGAATAAAAACAAAGCTAGAATCTGGGCTGGAAAAATACACTGACATAATTTTATGCATAGCTGAGATTTTATCACAGGGCAGTTTGCGACTGCAAGTGTACAGGCGGACCACAGTACCCACAGATCGTCCCTCTGCACCCACCAAGTACAAAAACCAGCTCGCTGCTGGAAAAGCAACATTTCATCCATTTGCATCTGCTTCCCTTTCAGAGCCCTTACAATAGACTCAGGATTCAGGGAAAACAACTCCCACTTGAGAGAAGTCACAAATACACAAATGCTGGGGAACCAAGGGAACTTCATGTTCTAACCTTAACTCAAATGGACACTGCCAAGTAAGACTCCATATCTGTAATTCTGGAATGAAGCAATATAAAATCTCTTTTGTACTATCCTAAGAAAAGCACTGCTAACTTAAGAGACGTGAATACCCCCATATTTCTTTTAAGGAAGAGCAAAATAAAATTATGAAAATTATTGCACAAATGCAAGTTTTTATCTTTGTTATCGCATTTGCTAGGTCAGCCACGCTCCTGTGCTTCTTGCCTCTGTTAATCACATTTGCAAACACAAAAAAAGGGGAAAAAAGCCTCAGACTATGTATTAGCAAAACACCTGGCTCAATGTCACGGAGTTACAACCATACACAAAGACGAGTGTGGCACTCTGTTCCAGGTATATTTTCTTTCACTCCTTTCCTTGAAGGAGAAAGCATCCTGGTTAATAAATTGGGTTCCACTAAGGACAATGGAATCCACATCCTGTCTAAAAGCTTTTCTCTAACATCTTAAATCTCTACCACTTGGAACTTCATGCTCCTTCTGAATGGATGCCAACATTTGCCATTTATTACGGGGGTTTGTAAAATCAAAGACTTCACCCTGACTAAAAACAATCCTCATTTTTTAATTATTTCTTAAGGTGTCAAGTAAAACTATTTTAGAGATTGCTGGAATGATACTGGCTTACATCTGTCATGTTTCAACAGTTTTGAAGAGAAAAGGAAATATTAACATAACACATTTTGTCACATTAGATAATGTCATAACTAAACAATTTAGAACTTGCAAACAGAACACTCATAGTGCATACGTCTTCGCCAGCTTTTTCAGAAGTAATGAGCCTCAGCTGTGAAAGGGTCTTGCTTCATAAGGTATGTAATAAATCATCATCGGAGCAAACCCAGCTCCCATGTTGTTCGTTTTTGACTGCAATTATTAACACCTCACGGGATTACACACAAATGTTTAGGTTAAGAAAATACTTAAGTGTATTTTTATCCACGTGAAGTTATTACACACTATTAGTGTTTCTCCTAGCCACTTGTGAATCTAAGCGTCCTTTTCGATCGTAGCAGAAGCTGCGACTAACACGCTTGGTGGCAAATACTGAGAGCAACTCTGCCCCTCTGTATTAGGCAATTTAGCCTTGTAAAGTCTTGCTTTGCAGAAAGAGTTCTCTATTTGAGGTGGGAGTAAAACAGCAGGCTCTAATAAGCAGCTAATTATTGGAGCAGAAAGTAAGCAGATTTTAGATCTGGAGAGCAAAGTTCCAAAACAACTCTGAAAAGTCAAGCCTATTTCTGGCACCCCGAAGCTGTACGTCAGAACCTCTCAGGGCTAGGCAACGTGCCTACACATCATGCCACCGAAGAGCAAGTACTCACATGCCCTTGATCATCCAGCTCGTTATTGGTAAGCTTCAGTTTGTCAAAGCTGATCACTTGTCTCATCCACGTCTCCCCTGAGGCGGGTGAATCAGGGTGAATATAAACACGAGGCGGCACTGGGGAGTCAGCATTACCAGCCACCATCCACTTGGAACTGTGGTAAACATACCTATAAAAAGAAAACAAATACCTTTAATCACAAGCACCAAAACAATTTATTAGACCCATTCAGTGTAAATAAATTAGGGCCCATGCATACAGCAAATATCCATCAATTAACAAAACAATGAAAGGACTCAATTTTACATAAATAAAAAGATTTTTTTGTTTGTTTGTTCCAAAACATAGTTCTGGCACCTTCAAAAATAAGGTTAAAATCCATGCTCTGATCTGACCTTACTCTTCCTAAAATCAGTTACAATCTCAACACTAGGTTTCAAAATGAGCTTTAAGCTGGTGTCAGTTCACTGATTGCTACAGCTCTACTCTGAAAAGGCATCAGCAAACAGCGAAGAATCTGGTCCTTCTTTTATCAAACTGAATAGTAATTCCATATTTGGAAGATTTATCATATTGAGTCTAATACAGGACTCTATAAATAAAGCTACTGAAAGAAAAGAACATTATGATTGGGAAAAATGATGAAAGTATGTCAAACTATGCTCCTGATATTTCTGTAGACCATAATAGGCTTAATACTGTTAATATAATAGTATAGCTTAATAGGCTTGAATAGTATTGCAAAAATGTTAAAAAATGAAAACACAGCCTGCACTTCATTTGATAGGCCAATACTGATGAGGTGATTTTATAATAAAAATTGTGCCTGCTTTGGTTGAAAACCTATTTTGAAGGCAGACACTTCACAAAGTACTTTAAAAAGCATTAATTGAAAGTTATTTTTTTCAAGTACAGTAAAATTCCAGTAATTCAGCTGTGTTTTTAAATAAAAACAAGAAAGACTTTATCAAAGCATATCTTTGCACAATTCAGTTCCTTTTTAGAAAAAAACAAGCAACATAGTCAGAACAGAAAATAAAATGATTTAATGCAGGTATCGCTCCATACAATTCAGATCAAGCTGTATAGCTAAGATCTAGAATGGTGGTGAAATTCTCTCCTGAAGAGAAAATCCTCCATCCCAGACCACTGTTGTAAAATTTTTCATTTATTTTATATTTCTTGATTTATACTAAATATATGCTTTCACTCAAAAAGTAAATAAAGTTATAAATACACATAAATACAAATTTAGTGATAAATACATATTTTGAGCTACAGCTCTAAATATTTATAAGGTCAAATTTTGCTAGAAATGCAGACCTAGATGTAATTTTTTTTCATTTCCATTTATTTTGCTATCTGCTCTGTCAGCTAAAGATTAGGCTTCATGTGACTGCTGTCATGTCCATGAAATTTAAAGATCTTCAAGACTGTGTGAAGCTGTACAAACAGAGTTGAAATAACAGTCAGCAATAAAAAGCAAGGAAGAGAATGAGAAAAGGCATCAAATAAAACATGTAAAACATTAATATTTAGTGGAAAGCTTAAAGGCACAGTTAGTAATACACGAATACAAAAAATTCAGGTTTGCCAACTAAGAAAATACCGCCCTTCATACAACTCTTGTTATTTCAGTTATCTGGGCACCATGCAGCACACAGTGACGACAGTGCAGGTCAGTATGACTATAATTATTTTAAATGAAATGAGGTTTAAGCAATTCATACTCAGAATAACTGCTTTTAATTTTTCGTATTAACATATTAATTAATTTGGAATTATTACCTTGCTTTTTCTATGAATTTATTAATTGTTCAGGAATTATATATTTAGATTATTAAGGAAATGCACACATGCAACACAAAGGAAAAAAAAAAAAAAGAGAAAAATGCTTGCATTTGAAATGCACTGCACTGGTACAAGGAAAAAGCAGCATTTTTTTCCTCAGTGGTAGAGACAGGAAAGACTCCCCTGACTGTATATGCTGGGCATCACCAGCCCTGGTATCTGGTGTCCCTTTTTGAAAAACTCAAAATCTAAAATGGTCCTAAGAAAGGTCTCACACACCACACAAGAAAATGACAAAATAGCAGTCAATGAGGTAAGTACAGGAAAAACGCAGGGCAGCATTTGGTTAGGAAACAAGGCAGCATTCCTGCAGAACCAACCTTTTAATCTCGGTCTGAAATATTCCTAGTTCTAGAATTAAATTTGCAGCGGTTTTCTCTGCATTATACTAAGTATAGGTTAAAGCAGTCAAACCCGCAATTGGTAAAGACCTGATCCTGTCTCCTCTGAGCTGCTCTGGCCAGGCTTCCCCCCTGGCTACTCTGGAGCATGGGATTGCATCCATAAAGCAAGACCTTGGAAACGGCTTCCACTCACAACAGGAACTGCTGCGGGCCCAAACATTTCTCTAGGACCAGTGGCTTCTGCAGAGCCCAGCCAGCTCCCTCAAAACACAACTACCCTCGAAATACTGAGAGCTTCAGCACAAAATTGCTACTCCTAAATGTTCAAAGAACAACTGCTTTTGTTTCTCACATCAATCTCCAGACAATAATGCCATTAATTCTTTAAATAATAGTAACTAGAAACGTTACCCTTTTTTAGTCTAAGCGACCAAATATCTCAGTGATAAACAGCTTTTAAATTAAATTATAAGCAATTTGAAGCATGACTTACTTATAAGATAGCTTATAAGTATTTAAATCAGATATCCATGCTATTAATCTTATTAATTAATGTTAATACCATTTGGCACTAAAAGAAGTACATTTTCATATTTAGTTGTTAATAGGAAATAATTCCCACTGACAGGAGGAGGAATAAAATATGATAACATTTCCTGACCGCACTCTGAAAGCCAAACCTGAGCATCTGCCCACAGTACATACACAGTGTGAGGCAAATATATCATGAAGACCTTCAGCACAAACTTTAGTTGCTTTTGCATACTTGGTACGATATGGTCTTTTAATATACACTGAGATGAAAATAAGAACCTTTAAGGAGAGTTAAATATGATCTTCTGCTAAAATATGTTGTGTTAATATTTTCTTCCAACAGCCAAGCACTCTATAGCTTACATCTTATGTTTTTTGCACAAAAGTCACCATACCTGTATCTTTTGTTATCCACTGGCACGATATCCATAGCAATATAATACTGCTGATGTGGGTCTAAACCTGAGATCTTCACTCTCATTGCAGGAAACATCCGCCTGAACATTGGAAAGAGAGAGGTCATTTTTAATACGAAACAGACTCAGGAATGGTTGTTTAGGAAAAGTAACCGCTTCGTGGGATTTTTCTCGTTCTTCCTTTTAGCCTACAGAGTCCTTTTGGACGATTATTGTTACATAGCCATGAAATGGTCCATTCGATATGTCAAAACAGATTTCTAAAGTGCATTTGCTCGAACAATGCTTTGTATGTTTGGGGATACGCTTTGGGAGTACAGCTATTACCACATCATTTCAACTTTATTGTTAGACAGTAAATCATTTGGGTTTGAGACTTTACTTTAGCAGTACACACATTTAAAGCCCATTTGAGATATTAGTAAGAAATGTATTCCTGGAGATGTGCAAACAACACCTCCACCCAGGAAGCCCAAGGCTTACAGAAAGGCAAATTGCCACTAAAGTTTCATGTGACAGCAGAAAATGGTGTCTCATTGCTGTAGCAGCAAATTAGAAAGCTAAATCCACTGTGATACAATTATAACACGGCGAGGATGCAGTTATAAAAGCCAATGTGCCATGCTCTAACCCAACAATATGGTCTTTATTGACACGGGACTTCCTGTCTGCAACTTACTAAAGGTGAAGTGCGAGAGCTACCCTGTCTTTGAAAGGTATAGTAAAACTTCTTTATTGAAAGCAGAAACGAATCTACGAGCAAATTTCTTAAAAAAAAAATAAAACAAAAACGACGAAAACACAAACATTCAGGATTTAGATCCTTCTGTGGAATAACGGATTAATTAACCAATGAGGTAGTTTTAACATGAAACTGCTCTAAGCTCTTTGCTTGGTATGCTTTTTATCAGAAAACTTCGTTCTTGAAGAAAAAAAAAAAAAAAGAAAAAAGAAAGAAACGTCTTGACTGCAAGCTAATAAAATACTCTTCTGCATTTTAAAAAACAAAGTTATTCCAGTTTACTCAATATTTGCTGTTGTGCTAATATGTATATATATTAAAAAAAAATAAGTCTATTAAAAGTAGTTACTGGAAACAAAAATCCTATCTCCGCCTTTTCTGAATAAACAGGAGGGTAAAAGCCTGACTATGGCTAACTAGTTTTTGTTGTTATTTCAGTGCACCTGTAAGATAAAATAGAAATTCCCCGACTGGACTCTCTTAAGACAAATGCAGCTTTGTGCTGTTTAAGACTGCGTTTCAATCATTAATAAAGCCTCTCTGAAAATGCAGACGGTAGCATATGGATTCAATAAAATATGTTTTTGTAATTTCTAATAAGTTCAAATACTTTTATACTTCCCAGGTTTTTACCATGTGTATCCCCTGGAAAGGGGAAAAGCTTCGCCCCAGAAGGGCACGGCGCTCCCAGACCTCGCCCTAATGAACAGGAAACCCGAAACACCACATGCTCCCGTGCCCATCTAACATTATCGCCATCTACCTGCCTCGTAAATCTGGAGGGTTCCCCGCTTTTGGGCCGCTTTGATGTGCCCGCCCGCCCCGGGAGCGCGCGGGTGGCGGCCCCGCCGTGCCCCGTTACCTTCCCGCCTTGGTGATGATCATCTCGGTGCCGATCTCGTGGAAGCGCTTCCAGAGCTCGGCGCCCTGCAGGTCCACCCGCGGCGCCTGCGGCGTGGGCAGCGGCGAGCCGGGCCGTGAGCCCTTGGGGGAGCCGCCGGGGGAGGCGGGCGGGGAGGCCGCCAGGAAGCTCTCCTCGCAGCCGCCTGCGGAGAGAGCGGAGGAAGCGATAGCGGCCGGGCCAGCGCGGATTTCGCCATCGAGGGCTCCCTCAGCCCCGACCGAGCCGCCAGGCCCGTGCCGCAGCCTTGGCCGCGGGCAGGGGGGTACCCGAGCTCCGGGACCGCGGCAGCACGGCCGGGCTGCCAGGGACGAGCTGCCCCCGGCGCCGCACCGCGCCCCGGCCGAGGCGGCGACAGGCAGCCCGTCCGGGGTGCGAGAGCGGCGGTGCACGGGCTTCTGCCCCGCAGTGTGAAACTGCGCTCCCCTCCACACAGAGCACACGCACACACACATATGTACGTGTTATGTGTGTGTCTGTGTCTATATATATAAACTTATATACACACACACACACATACATATACATATACATATACATATATATGTATGTATGTATGTATATGTGTGTATATATATATGCACACATAATTATGTACATAGTTGCATTTGCACTTCTAGCAGAACACATGCACATATGCGTCGTATAAGCGCTTTTGCCTTTCCTCGCAGAGCTCGGGACAGCCCCCGGCCGTCGCTCCACCACGCTGCGGCACCCACAGCCCCGCCGGCAGCCGCCCTGCCCCGCGCCGGCGGCCGAGGGGCGCCGCGGATCCTCACCGCCCGGCCAGCGGGAAGGGTGGTGGGTGCCCACGCGGCGTGGAAAGAGAGAAGGGATAACGGGGATTCAAAGCTCCGGTGGCGGGGGGCGCGGGGATCCCGAGCGCAGCCGAGGAGCGGGGCCGCGGGCAGCGGCGGGGCGGCACTCACCGGCGGGGGCGCGGGCGGCGCAGCCCAGGTCCAGGTCGCCGCAGGTCCTGCCGGCGGCAGCGGCGGGGGAGTTCTTGGTGCAGCAGCCGCTGCCCCCTTCGTCCTCCGCCGCCTCGTCCTCGCCGCCCAGCTTCCGCCGCTTGGGCTGCCGCGGCGGCGGCGGCGGCTGCTGCTGCTGCTGCTTCTCGGCCCCGATGAGAGCCTCCACGGAGAAGGCGTGAGCCTTGAGGCTCATGGTGGTGCCTGGCGAGGACCGCCGCTTGTCGGCCATGCCCGCCACCCTACAGCCCGCGCATCCAGCCGCCCCGCGGCCGCCGGCACCGGCACCCGCGCCCGGCCCGCCGCGCCGGCCGCCCTCCCGTCCTCCCGACCGCGCAGGCAAGGGGCTGGGGCTTTTCCTCGCCTTTCTTTTTAAATCCGAGTTATCAGCCAAGTTTTTTTTTTTTTTTTGGGGGGGGGGATTGTTTTGGGTTTTTTTAAAGTGGAAAAAAAATCTATTCCTTTCTGCAGATGCGTTCCTTCTCTCCCCCTCCTCCTCCTCCTCCTCCACGTTCTGCCCCGTCTGATGGGCCAGGCAGGGCTGACATGGGTAACAAACGCTCTGCGGACACAAATTAGGGCTTGTAATTGAAATTTGTTGCCTTGATCTGTCAGCACTTCCAGGCAGGAGACCTGTGGGAAGAACTCGCTCATTAGTGTCACTGCGGCGGCGGGGGCCGGGCGGAGCCGCGGGGCGGGGGCGGTGCGGCTCGGCCGCCCGCAGCCCAATCAGCGCCGCCCCGGCCCCGCCGCCCCGGCCCCGCCGCCCTTCCAGGGGGCCCCGCCGCCGCTGCCGGGGGGGAGCGCCCGACCGTCCCCGCGCCCGCCTCCGCCCAGGCCCGAACAGCCCCGCGCCCCCGGGCCCGGCAGATGCACCCGCAGTGAACGCAAAAGGGACACACCCGCCCCCAGCCCTATCCCCCCCAAACGCAGAGGGAAGGGGGGAGCTCCCGTGGAGCGCAGCGTTCCGGCCGGGAAAACCGTTCAGACGTTAAAAAATTACGCTGTGCCCTGTTCTGCTGTAAGGAATTAGGAATTATTGCTGGTACTGTTGCGCTTGGAGAGTCATCGCATTTGTTACTCAAACTCTGGCTGCACTGAGGTTCCGGCGTAGCATCCACAACCTCCGCTAAACCCAGCCCATTAGCGCTGAGGCTTCAATAAAACGAGAATTAAACAGAACCTTGTATGAACATCGATGCATCCAGCCGCAGCAACTTTAGTAATAATCATATTTAGGTGCATAAAATAGTTACAGGGAAAATCCTCTTTCGTATCTTTCCAGTGAGTAAAACTATTAAAGTTTTGGAAGCAGATATTCTTTCCTTTGAATATCCAGGGAAATTAAAAAGCTAGTAAGATTAGTAAGATTTTTGTTGGCTTTTTTTCTGGCTTTTTTTTTTTTTTTGAATACTCTGAACTAAATGGAATGACGTGCTCCCTTAAAAGAAACAGAATAGAAATCCTCCAGCTGTAAAAAAAAAAAAAAAAAAAAAAAATCAATGGGGAAAATTTCACTGATTAGAGGACTAGGATCCCAAACTCGTTCTGTTTTGGGCAACGGAGAGAAGGAAATTCGTGATGTGGCTCGCCTGTGTCACAGCCTTGGAGGTCCTGTTCGGGCCGTCGAGTGGCACAGCTGAGATTTCTGATCGTAATCTGAAACGGAAATAGCTGCCATTTAAGAGACGTAACCGTTTCCACTATCGCATTTTACCTACCCGTAAAATGCAAATTTATCGCTAATTTCAATAGCTGCTTCGTCAGAGACTGCGAGGAATGGGCTGATTAATAAATATACCCTAGAGATAAATTATCCCTTCGAATAAGGTTATCAGCGTTAAAATTGTAAAAGTACTTTCCAGATGTGAAAAATTAGGTATGTGACAGAAAGATAATTAATTAAAGAAAAAAATAAAACAGAAACGAAACCACCGTAGGAGCACTAACTCTCTCCACATTGGAAGAGATGGCAACTTGTCTGAGAAAAATTCGTCACTACGAAAAATATTGCCCTGCAGTTGCTGTCGCTCTGAATTGATAGGAGAGCAGAAAATACTTGATGCCTGTCACCGACGAACAGTGCTGTGGAGTTAGTTTATCTTTACATTAAATCTGGGACATATTAACTGTTCCGTGGTCTAAAGTCTGTCTGCTCTGCTTTTCCAGCCGCGATTGAATCTGAAGGAAATCAGATGTGCGAGAGTGATCGAAACGTGCTAAGCTAGAGGATCTTGCAGGAGTTTAAACGCCGTGGCGGTGGAGATGAGATCGATAGAGGAGAGGAAGGAAGGAAATGGATGTTATCTGTCTGAGGGCGCTCCCGCAGCCTCCTCGCCCTCCCGCCCATCTCCGACGGTGCCTTGAGCCGCCCCGCTCAGCGCTCCCGCCGCCCGCGGCTGCCGGGCCACACACGCCATCGCCACCGGTGCGACGGCCCCGGCGAGGCCCGCGGGAGCAGGTACCGACCCCCGCGGAGCGGCGCGGAGGAGCGCGGGAGGAGGAGGACGCGCTCCGCGGCGGCGGGGCCCGGGTGCGAGCGACGGGGGCCACGGGGGCTTTAGGGCGAGGCTGAGCTACTGGAGAGACTCGGCGCGGGCGCGGAGTGCGGGGCCGGCCCCGAGCGGCAGCCGGGACCTGCCGGCGTAGGGGCGAGTTGCCCCGCTCCTCCGCTGGGCTTTCCGCGGCACGGCACCGGCGGAGGGAGGCTGCGGCGCGCAGGCAGGGACGGGGACGAGGCGGCGGTGGTGCCGCGGAGATCCCGTAAAAGCCTCTGGGCACGGAGTTGCTGATCCTGCCCGTTTTTTATTCTTTTCCCTCCCTCTAGAGCCAGCCGCCCCGCGTTCCCGCCGAGGAGACCCTGACCCCTTGCTCCGCACCTCTCCGCACCCCTCCACGCCGCGCAGCGGGGTGCGCGCAGCCTGCCCGCTCTACGGCGGATGGACAGATCGCCCGGATTGTTTTTACTTTTAGAGGAATGTCCCTTGCTATTGATTTTTTTTTTTTTACTCCTCCCTAGATTTCTGTAGGTTGCTATGTGGCATGTTGCTCTCATTTCTTGACTTTTTGAAATAACTGGATTTAAATTTATCGAACAACCTGTTATCCATATGTCTGTCCGATTAATTTTTTTACGGGATGATGAAAGAGAGAAGAATCTATATATATAGTGATCTGCTAATGGAATAATACATATATATCCAAAACACCTTTCTGGGGTTACTTTTATTTCCGGACTTTAAAATGCAGTCTGGGTTTTTAGACAATTTGTGAAGCAGTGACTATTTGATGCAGGAGAGTCACATATTTAGACTTCAGAGGAAAAAATACATTGCTTTCCGCCAGAAAGATATTTTCCTGTCCTCTCTTCGAAAATCTTGAGGCACATTTACAGGAAGGTTATGGCCGTGTTCTGCCAGTCACAGTGTGATTTTTGCAGATCTTTTCGAACAGTGAAGCCGGGCGCCACCAGACAGTAAAGTATCCACAGCGTCCTTTCCCCTTCAAAGATACGATTTTCTCTAACTACCCAGCAGGGATCCATAGAAGCGGTCACTAAGGAAAACATATTTATATCATTAGCCTCTTCTTCCCTCCGCCCCCCAAGTGAGCCTAATCGCTTTGCCCTAAGGAGACGTGGCGTGTAAAAGTGACAGCAAGGAGTTGACGGCGGCTAGTCACTCAAGCATTATCAACTGCAGGGAAAATTATAGGTGCCGGTGAGAGAGTAGTCTGTAAACCCTGTTTCTGTACATCCCAAGTGCACCTTCGCCCCCGTCCCTCTCCCTTGCCCTTGCTTGCGGCTGAGCGCGTGTCGGGGGCCAATTAGCACTTCCAGCTCTTCTGTAACGGGGTGAACAGCAAGCCTAGAGCGACTGTCCCAGCGATACAGATGACCCTCAAAAGGGTTGAGAGAAGGTCAAGCATGGCTTAAATTTAAAAGAGGCAGGAAAGCTCCCTGGAGCAGTCATGTCCCGCTCCACCTGGGATCCTGCGGCCGGGCTGCTTTCCCCGCTGCCAGGTGGGCTGCAGCCCGACAGAAGAGGTGGCACTATGGAGCCGCCAGGAAGGGTCGTCCGGAGCGGCAGCGGGGCTCTTTATTGCTTTCCGATGAGAACGGCCCGGCCCTGCTCCCACTTGTGCGCGTCACCTTCCTCGGGCGCAAAAGGAGCGCGGCTCGCAGCGCAGGGCGCGGGCGATCCCGGCGGATCCCAGGCCGGGCCCAGGCTCGCAGTGCCCCGGCGGCATCGGGCAACCCCCTGGTATTCGTCCCGGGGCCTGTTCCGAACACAGCCCCCGTGCGCCCGCCCAAGGGGCTTTAGCTTTGCCGCCGAGCTGGAACGAGAGGGAGCGGGGTCTGTTTCCCGACACTTGAGACTCCCCTGGTTCAAGCTACATAGCTCGACTGACGGGTCCCAGAACAAGCTGATGACGAGGCCGCTCTGTACCCAGCCTCCAGGACCACAGAGCGTGCAGCATCCCGTTCGGTGCTCCCAGCTCAGGAGCCGAGATAAGGGAACAGGGCCGGAGAAGAGAGGGGAAGTCCCAGCGCTCTCATGGCGCACAGAGCCCTTTGTCGCCTGGGGTCACCCAGCTTTAACCTGAACCGCGGGTAGCCTCGTTGCGGTTGTCGCCGGTCTAGCCGAAGCCAAGCCCAACCTGCCAGGAGCGTGGCCACGGCGGCCCTCAAACAGCCGCCGCGAGTGGGGTTAGGGGAGGGCTCATCCAGGCGGCGTGGCAAGTTTTGCTCCCACTTGAACGCCGTGGGACGGCCGCGCACCGAATGAGGCGAACGGGTCGGGGCCAGCCCGCCGTAGCCGCCGACGGGGCGCGCGGTCCGGCGGCAGGAGCGCGTCATCCCCCGAGCGGCGGGCACCGGCCTTTCCCCATGCGCCCGCTGAGCCCCTCGGCCCGGCTGTCCTCAGCCCGCGCTACCCCCGCAGCCTCCGCTCTCGTTTTAAAACTTCGGGAAAAATAATCGTCGCTCCCCTGCTGCGGTGTATAAATAAGATCAGCGTACGGAAATAAACTCTCAGCCAACCGACCGGCTTTCCGGACGGGTGAAAATGCTGAGGAACTACATTAGAGCATTGAAAACACAGTTTAAAGGCATCCGTGTTAAAATTATAAACATTCTGGTGATTGCGTTTTACAGCGCTTATATGACTAACTTAATTCCTAATTACGCAGCCACGAGTATGAATAATTTTTAAGGAAATTTCCAGTCTTCAATACGCCTCTCCCACTTAAATTTATTGTTCGTTTCAGACAAACGATTTCTTAAAATAGCCTTTTCATTACTTCAGTCACAAAATAAGCATTTGCAAACACTAAACGAGGGTTGAAGAAACCTCTGGCTTTACTTTTTTATTTATAAAATTTTATTTCTTATAAATTTAGCTCATATATTCATTATTGTCTGAGGGAAAAAAATGAAAACATGTATGGAATAAAATTAAATCAGGTAGCTTTAAATCACTGTAGTTTAGGGTAGAGTCACTAATTGGAAATATTTATGTTTGCGAAGCTGGGATTTCAGCAATATAAAGATACAGTATAACCCGTTTCTATCATAACGCGGGTCTACGAGAACATTTATATCATACCATTGTAAGAAATAATGTGTAGTTAAACAACATTTTTTAAACAGGCTTTGTGTCTTTTTATGGCAACCCTCGTTCTTTAGTCAGGGCTAGTTCTCATATTACACGAAATGTACTTTAAGAAGTACTACCTGCTCCAGCTGTCCAGGAAAAACTGAATTATGGAACTAGGAAACATATGGCAGTTGCATATTGCACGAGTAAGGTACATATGAAAGTTATAAATTTCTTTTTTAAGTAACCATTGTAAACGCATTTTTATAGGTTTCACAGTATGTATTACATCTGTAATTTTAATTTTTGCAATATACCTTTTTAAAGATATCTATGTTTTCTGTACTTTGGGGAAGGAAATGCAAAGCGACGTTTACACGTTAAAAAAAAAAAATGCTGCAAGCAAAACAAACAAGACAGGTAAATAAAAGGGGAAACGGAGCTTCCTCACAGTGGAAAGGACACTATGCCATCTATTGGCAAAGCAGTTATTTACAAAGCCAAGGGTACCCAAGCGAGTCTTTTCTGTTCTTTCAATATTGTGAAGAGTCCCAGTTGTAGCTTTCGTGTATTATAAAAAATAAATAAAGACATTTCCACGGAGGTCCAGGAAATTGGAAAAAAAAAATTTAAAAAAAAAAAAAAAGGAAGAAAGCAAGACAGTTCGTGAATTTATACTTCACAAATTAGGTCATTAACTCACAAGGGATTTTGCAGCTAATTGCGAGCTCCCTTCTTGGAGCGCCCGAGTAGGAGAGATTTAACTTTTTCGATTGTTTTATTACTGAACCGTGTCAAAGAAGGATTTTTTTAATATATTTTTTTTCCCTTGTCTTTTTTTCCCCCTGTGTTTTTAATGCAAGGTTACTTAAGGACTTTATGGCGGCGGAACGGCCCAGCAGGCTGCTTCGGAAGCTGACCTTACGGTCTCTGCTCAGTCCCAACGCTATGCGGGTGTGACTGCGGCATCGGGCCTCCTTTCCCGCGCCTCGCAGGGTTCCCCCGAAACACGAGCCTGACCTGCGAGGCTCTCTAAGGCTCTGTCGGACACGGGCGAGGGGGCAGCGGCAGTGCCCGGAGCAGCCCCCGCCCCGCCGGCCGCCGCCGCATCCCGCGGGCAGCGCTTCTTTTCGGCGGCAGAAAAGCTTATCCCTTAGGAAAGAGCTACTACTGCTTTTCCTGTTTCCAGGGAGGCGAGGGAGAAGATGATATTTCCCCATCAGATATAAATAAACCGAAATAATCGGACAGATGTGAAAGGAAGAGTCAATTTTTCCTGTTCCAAGCGTAGACGAATTTCTGAACGAAAGTCCCTGCCTCTCCGTCTTGAACTGGTTTTCTTCCTTCTTCCCACACTTACTAAGGACTTCACTTTTTCCCTGCCCTGACTAGCCTACTACTGCTCCGTGGGAAACACGAGACCCCTTTGTTTTAACTTTCAGCTTTGCAGTCTCTCTTTCTCTGTCCCGCAGAACCCAGTTTGGCCCTAAATGTGTGCGTCGGGGGCGGGGAGGGGGCCAGGGGAAGAGAAATTCCTGGGAGCACCTGTATTTCTCAGCTCGAAAGATTAATCTTTCCCTCACAGAGAAAGAAATAAAAAACTGTAAAAAAAAAAACAAACCCAAACCAAAAAACACAATCCCCTCCGTCTAAAACCAGACCCCAGAGGACAGGAAAATATAAAACCCAGACCCTGCACTCATATCCTTTTACTGCTCTTCTCGGTGTGAACGTGTGAGTAGATGGTGTTTTACAAAGTTGTCTGAATTTCATGAAAGGCCGTTCCTGTGTTTATATGCGAGGGGAATTGCACTGTCTCGCTGACTGAAACGCACCTTCGCCCATTGGGCTTTACCCGAGCCGCGGGACGCGGCGCTGGGAGCCCGAAGGCTTCGCCTCGCCGCCTCACGCCCGGATTTTCGGATCAGCCCCGCGCGTCTCTCGCTGCCGAGGGAGCGCAAACACACGCACTCTGGGGGCAGCATTCGTTTTCTGCCTTTTTTTTCCCTCCCCTGCAAGCATCCCCAAAGCCCAGGAGAGCCGCGAGCTGCCGGCCCACGTCTGGGGACGGTGATGGGGCACGGTGCACTCCGGGAGCCTCCGGCAGCAGCCGCGGCTCCCCGTAGTCCCGTGTCCCCGCTGGCACATCAGCACGGACCGCAGCCGAGCTCCCTCCGCTCCGCCCGCTCGCTTTTTGGGGACAGTCTGCTTTGGGGCCGGGACACCAAAGAAGCGGCGGGCGAGCAGTTATGGAAGAGTTGTCGGAGAGAGTAAGGCGGGTAGGCTTTAGGGTTAGAAAGGCATCGATGAAGGAGAAAACTGGGCTCCCTCTGGGCAGCGGTTTTTGAAGAAGGCATCAAACAGGCTTCTCTCTGCCGTGCCCCCGTGGCCCGCTGCAGCGAGGTGCTGGCCGAGCCCCTGAGCATGGCCCGATTCACCCTGTCACCTGAACGAAGGGATTTGGCTCGTTAGAATTAAATTCCTCCACGATCAGCGGAGGATGTTTCAGAGGAACATCCAGGAGATCATTTCCCCCGAGTTCCCTATCAAGTGTTGCATACAAGATATATCTTTTAAATATATTGTTTTTTCGATGAAGTGCTGAAAGGGAGACAATTATTAAAACTGTGCGAGCACTCTGCTCGTAATCACCCGGGGAGCGGGGCGAGGACGAGGCGCTAGTGGGGGACACAAGAAAAGCGGGGCTTTAAAATCGTAGTCCTTTAAAGTTTGCGTGGGTAAAGTCCCGTGGCGCCTTTTTAACAATAAACAAATGCCTGTGTGTATATCCATACACATATACATAAGAATATAAATCTATATGTACGTCCAAACACATACACACTAATACATGAATATTGATTGAAGTATTCTGTATTAAATATAGACATGCCTTGCGGTCCAGATTATTTCAGTCATTCCTGTCTGTAGATAAACTGAATTATTTCCTTTAGTGTTTTCTTCTTTCACTCTATTATTTTTTCTTCCTTTTCCTCCTTTATTTTTTTTCTTCTTCCTTTGTCCTTCTTTCTCTTTTCTCAGTGGAAAGTGCACAGTAAGTGTGAAATATACATCATCGCCAGAGGAATTTGTCTTGAAAAGTCCTCTCAGCCCCCTGGTGTTCAAAGACTAAAGGATGATTATTGATTATTGCGCTAGATCAGAGCCCGCATTAAACGCCAGGGGAACGAAATGGACCGGCTGTGAGGGACCGGGGGCTCGCCTGGGCCGCGGCTCCGCGGGTAGCGCCGCGCTCCGCACCCGCGGATGCCGGGGCGAGCCTCCCTCCGCGGAGCGGCTCAAAGCGCCCTGGGCACGGCCCGTGCCCGCCTGCGCCCCCGCGGAGCCCCGCCAGGCTGCTCCGCTCTCCCCAGCCCCGCGCTCCCCTTTTCTTCTCGCCCAGGTCCGGCAGCAAAGCAGCCGTCGCGTCCTGCAGCAGCGCGGCTGCACCGTCGGTGCTCGGGCTGGGAGTAGGCGGACTGCAGAGACAGGCCGGCGATGTGTAGGTGTGAATACACAAATATGCACACACGCACAGAGAGGACTTCAGCTGGGAGCAAGAGGCCGTATATTTAGAATGATGAGCTCCTGGACATGCTTAGCTGCTCTTACCACACTAATATACCCTGAAATCCATTACCTGTTCCATGGAAAGTTTCACTGAAGGGAATGCTGAGCTGTGGGATGGAGGCTGAGAAACCCACTGGCAGGAGAGCGCAGCGGGAGCCTCAGTGCCAGGCTGTGGTGCAGGACGGAGTGAACATCTCAGCATCCCACTACAAGCACCCTGCTCCAGGGGATGTGAGGGGGTATGCCACATCCCTCTGTCTGACCACAGCTGTGTGGGTGACTGGGGTTCTCCTGGGGCTGTAGGTACCCCTGGCCTTTAGCACCCGGGGTGCTACACTGGCACAAAGTTCCCTGCGTGCCTTGGAAAGGGTGACTGCAAGCTCTCCAGAGCCATTGCTTTTTTGCCCAGTGCAAAACAGAGAGAGCATCTTTTGTCCTTACAAATCAACCAGCATGAGAAAAGATAATGCTGAACATGCTTCATTCATCTGGAGAGTGGTGGTGGTGTTTAGGGAGGGGGGCTATGGATGGCAAATAAAAGAGGGACTTTGGAAAGCACTGTGACCTTGGGATTTCATTTACAGCAATTTTTGTCTTGTGTATAAACAGAAGATCAAGTATATTGTGGAGAACTTCAAAATGCATTCTAAATTTTATTCCTTTTCTCTTCCTTTGGGCTGCAGATACTTCAATTCATGACAATCACGAGGATTTTCTTTATGAATATCAGCAACCCCATTGTGTCCTGTCACAGTATCCTAGTATTTCTACATCCTCTCTGAGGTTCACTTTGAGACTTGGAGGAATGTGATCTGGGAATTAGGTTTTGGACCATTTTGTTTCCATTTTGCAAATGCATAGATGCTACAGTGAAACACACAGTGGTTTCTATTTCTTCCTCTCTGTAGGCATGTTTAACTCTCATTGACACTGATGTGAGTTATGCACATGTCTAAAGAGGAGAAGGGAGTCTTAGATCTTTTTCTCATCGTTTACATGAGATCAAAAGAAATCAAATAAAGTTAATGAAGGGCCAGATGGTGCTTTATTTGTGCTCTGGAAGAGCACAGTACAAGAGAATGGGAAGGAATATCTGTAGTTTAACCTGGCAAAGAGGAGGAAAACTTACTATCTCATTTAATGGGCACTGAAGCAAGTATGCCGTATCTTCAGAAGTGGGAAAGGTTTGCTTGTTTTCTCTCCCCCAGTAGATTTTGGATGCAGGGTTTAGGGTTGTTTTTAGAAGGCTCCGATTGAAGGGATTCCAGACTCTGAAATCATTCACATTTTGTCTTTTTTGGAAACACAAATTTCTTTGGAGCGGGCAATTCTTCAGGTTTTTCTTTTAAGCTGTAGGATATGGGTGCTCCTCTAGTCCATGGAAAATGTGTAACCTAAGCTGCTATGAGGAAGCAGGGCTGCAGAAGTAGAAGAGCCTTTGATTTGGATTCTCACTGTGAGCAAGAGTTTGGCAGGAGAGGCACAGGATGCAGTAAACTTTACCAACTGTGCACACAGAGCAACTCATATCCCAGAGGATGCAGACAGGGCCAGGTCCATCCTGTGCTGTGCCTCTGTGCCATCTCTTAGCCCTTGCACCTGGCTGGTGGGTTCCTAGCTCAAGCTGCCCCCAGGATCTTGAGGGAGGAGATTGTAGCACTGGGCATAGCTAATGACAAATCACTTTTACCCTCACTGACGGTAGAATTATCTGAAAAGAGATTAAAAGCTTGTTTCCTTTGTAGATCTTACACTGATCCTGGCAGGCTCTTTCCAATGCAGAATACACCAAAGGGTCCTAATTGGAAAATATTAGGGAAAACAGAAGTTTTACCTAGAGGATTACCCCTGCCTGTGCTGATCTGGTAGGGACGAGTCTGTGGGGGCAGTAGAGGCCACCTTATTACTTGTTCTCTGTACATCCCATCATTGTTTTAATGCATGACACACCTATTCGATGATAACAGCACCAGACCACAGATTTCCCAATAGCTTGAAGTCATGTGTTGGCCTTGCATGATATTGTAATGCCAGTAGACAAAAAAAAGTCACTTTTGTCTTGCTCCTCAAGGCTTCTTTTGTTGACAAAGTAGCTCTCTGGATTTGGAAGTCTTTGCAGTTGTACTGAAGGCCTGGAGGCTTTCCTGTTTTAAAAGCAATGGGAAGAGATGCAACTAACATCTGTACATTTATTTAAGGATGCCAGAAATTTTTTGTGTTTATGCTTTCTTCTCAGAAAATTGTATCAAGGGTACTTTAATAGCAGTACAGCCACATCTACTCTTTGCCCCCTGGTACAAACCTAACATTACAGCTCCAGCTGACATTATTTCCACCTGCTTTAAATGTGTTCATGTGCCTCTAATCCTGTGTGCAGCTTCACATTTGTACCCATTTCCTGTATTTTACAGGCACATGTGGTATGTCGAGGTTTGGAAATGTAAGCCCTCATTTTGTGCTGCTAGTTTTTTAACATTCATTTTCCCTGGCTGTACTCCTTGCTTAAAAAAAAAAAAAAAAAAACCAAACCAAACCAAAACAAAACAAACCCCCCAAAATACAGCAAAACAAAAAACACCAAACCAAAACAATTATTTTTTTCCCTGTTGAGGTTTAAAAAAACTTTGAGAAGTTCCTTGCTAGTTTATATATCTAGCACTTTTATTGAGTGAGTGTGCAGTAATTTGGTGGGTTTACTAAGTAACTTGACAGTTAATGGGATACATCTGCAACAGATTCCAAAATAACTGCCTGCTTAGAAATATGGAAAAGACTAGAATTTTCACTCCTTTCTGTTCTTGTGAGAAATTCCTATCTGCTCCAGCTCCACAGAAGTCAAGATTCCATTAAAGATCCATGTATGCCAAGAGCTGCTACCAACAATAATAAAACTAATTAGAGCTGACTCTTCCAAACCTTCTATTATATTAGAAAAAATATTATGGATTTTAATCTAAAGTATTCAAGAAGCCAAATTAAAAACACACAAAACCATGCATACACCTGGAGCTACACGGTGGCTTTATGAGGCTTGAGAGCATAAAAAACCCCTCAGCCATGAAAGAAAGAACCCAGACTTCATTTTCCACAGACAAATCGGCTGCTTCATGTCAGTGACCTGTACTTGTGTGCCTACTCGCTCCTGTGCAAAGGAGAAGTATAGCAGTGTCAGTAATCCTTCAGCTGGCCCAGAAGGATTGGGAGACCTTTGCTGTTAGAAAATGTAGTCTCAGTCAATTGGGAATGGGAGTCTCTAAGAGGAAAACCCTAACCAGCAATCCCATATCCCTGGGAAAATTTCTGCATTTCCTAAGTGGACTTTATGACAAAACCACCAAAAGTTATTCCACCCTTTACAGTAAGGTTGATTTTCAGGGATAGCCCGCACTACAGGGAAACCCATGGTAGTGTTAATTCATAGGAATGAACAAGATGGGGTAGGAAAACCAGACATTGATGCTGGAGATACAAAGTTAGAGTGGATGTATCTAGTGTCCTGTGGTTCCAGAGGGAATAAAAAAGAAGAAAAAGATGAGGGAAGCTGAACAGAGCTCTCCTGTGCCTGAGTAATTTTCCTTGTGAGGGGGTTAGTTGGTCTAATATCCTCACTGCAGCTTAATTAACTTTAATTTGCCAAATTTTAGGTGGCTTCAGATAGGTATTTCACAGTAATGAAGACCAAGAGCTGAAATGCCCTTCATGACACTGATGTGCCTAGACTTGCAATGTGTGCATCACTTTTCACTTCTTAGAGTTAAAACGTTGGTAAAAGGAAGACCCACCTCAGATTCCTTCTGCAATTTGTGAACAAATTCTCAATACTGCTTTGCCAAATGCTGTTTAAAGCCCCGACATGTGTCTGTTTATTCATTAGAATTTAACAGAAGGATAGGAACATAGTGCTAATGTTTATGTTCCAGTTAAGTAATTCATTTATATTGCCTCACTTAAAAATATTCTCCTCACAGAAAATGTAAGTCCAAAGTTGATTTATCAGGTTTAAATTTAAGAAAACTATATTGTCAGAACAACCACACATTCCTTTTTGCACCATGTTTGAAATCTGTTTCCTATTACCATCTCTGCATCAGACAAATACAACCAAGTTATTTACAGGCTGTGAAAGATACTAAATCTTTTCTGAGTAATATTACATTGGATCACAAATTCTCACTTTTAATAATAATTGACAACAAACTAAAGCGAAGGATATTCACAATTAGTAACAACAGCACATAATGCTCTCCTAGTGCCTTATATCTCCAAGACGTAAGCTGCTGAAGTCTCATTAACATTTACTTTGGAAGGATGTTAAGTATTGTTATCTCTCATTTACAGATGGTGAAAGAGGCTCAGTAGGATTGTGACTTGCCTGAAAAAACTTAGAACAGTTTAATTGCAGAAGCAAGACCAGAACTCTCAAACTCTTGGCTCCCACTTGTGTGAGAGAGCGAAACACATTTTTAAGAGCATCCTGTGACTTAGGAATCCCAGTTCCAGCACACACCAGGGCTTGAGCAGTGCTGGGGCAGTGCAGCTCCTCAGGGGCACTTTGGGCTCCCGGCTCCCATTAACTTTGAGTGATTTTGGAGCTCTTGAAAACTCCTTTCAGTCCATGGAGGGAAATGCACAACACCTGTGATTCATAGAAGCAGGGCATGGAGAGGCAAAGGCTGGGAGCGACAGCCAGCTCCACGTGCAGCTCAGCCGCGATTCAGAAGCTGGAGGGCCGAGTGCTGAGCCTGTGTTCCAGGGCTGAGGAGCCGGGGGAGCCGGCAGCAATGCTGCCAGCTCTTCTCACTGACATGATTTTCTCAGGAGCAGAGCCAGGAAAGATCTAAAGACAGAGCTCCAGCCCTCTAATAAATTTCAGCTCTGCCTTTGGGAGGAAGCCCTCCTTGCCTGGCCCCCTGTGCCTTGCCCCTGCACCTTCAGGAGAAGGGAGCAGCTCAGGTGGGTGCATATCCCCAGGCATTCTCCCTGGCCAGCCCCTGCTACCTTGATGTGAATGGGAAAACTGGGAGCAGGAAGGTGGGCAGAGAGCAGATGTACTAGCAGTGTATTTGTGTGAGCGAGGAACCACAGTGCAGCTAGGGAAACAGCCCCTCGGGGCTGGAAATGTAAAGTGAGATAGGGCTGGGCAGCAGGGGCAGGCAGGGGGCAGATCTGGGGCAGGTGGAAAGGGGCAGGAAGCAGCATCTCTTGTTGTTAGATGAAGAAGTGCAGTGGTGCAGAGCATGCAGGTTGTCCAATGAGACAAAGGCCAGGAGAAGCCATCAACATTCTAATACCCAAAGACCTGTGACAACTATTCGTGTTGGGATTAGAACTGGCTGTGCAGCTTTTACCCACCTGCTCGCAGCCTTATACCACTGCGCACACCACAGCCTTTGGAGATGAGGAAATGAAAGGAATTCAGGCTCAAAGGAGGGATTGAAGTCATCCCACATTCATGAAGGTATCTGGCAGTGTCTGTGTCTTGCTGTTACCAAATTTGTCAACTTTTTCCTGTGGCAATACCACTGACTGGAAGCCTGGAATAAGAGTGGTTAGAGCTGAGGAGGAATATTTCTTCATCAGGACAGAGACTGGATGTTGCATGAAGTTGATGTTGCTTCCCCAAAACACTGCTGAGAAGGGAAAGAAAGCCTTGGATGAGGGAGGGAATGCTGAGGCACGTGCAGGGAGCTGGGCAAATGCCAGCTCTGGAAAAGGCAGAACATCCCTGCAGCCTCAGAAAGGGTGCAGCCCTCCTTCAACAGCCAGATACTGAGCCTTGATTTTCATGGCAAGGTTTTAGACTTGCTTCCTTGGCTATGAGTTTTGGCCTTAGACAATGCTCAGAGGGATGCAGAAACCATTTACAGTACAGTCTCAAATTTGTGTCTATGTTTGGAAATGCTCAGCAGCTTCATTACATTAAAGCATTTTAGGAAGGTGTGTATCTAAGCAAATGCTCACTGCTAAGAAGATCTTGAGGTAATTCTGAGTAAGGAAGAAAGGCGTCCCTTATGTGGGAAAGACTACCAGGCCAGAGGACCAACTTTCTAGGCCAAACCCCATTAAATTCAAGGGAAAAACAACTTTTAGATGGCCTTGTGCCTACATTTAGAAATTTAATTGAATCTGAAATAGGCTTTATAGACCAAGGGACTCACAGCATGAGATAAATTGTTCACTGCAGTGATGGCAAATGCAAGCAGTGAACTGGCCAGCTGGTTCTATCAGGGATATAAAGAAAACCTACTAGGATAAATCAGGTAAAATATTTTGATGGTGGAATGTCACTCCAGGGGCCAGGATGGGGAAAAGTTAAGGGGCTCTGAGAAAAAAGTTGCTTTTTAATGTCCTCTTTGCTTGAACATGTTAATGTCCCAGAGGCCTATTCTTTACATAATTCTGTTTGCACAAGATGAAGGGGGTACCAGAGCTTTGCCAGCTTCATGTAGCTCATTGCAAAATCCTTGAAAATACTGTTTAAAAATATTTATGCAGCAAAAAAAAACTATTTCACACATTTTGAATCAGCATCCAGGTTTTAAAATAAACCAATCTGTCCTAAGAAATTAAAAGAAGAAGAAATAAAGATCAAAATTCACAGTTGGTGTAAATTGCCAGACTTTCAGTGAAGTCAATGCGGGGCTGCCAATCTAAACTAACAGAGAAACCAGTCCAGAAACCATTAACATGATTTTAAGAGTCATCAAAACAGAGTTTCCAAAACATTACGTGGCTGCAGAGTGCCTTGCAGAATGATAAAGCATGGGGTCAGTCTCCAGGTACCCTAGGACAGAGAAAAAATGGCAGCACTAGGACTGAGGATTGTTAAATCTGTTAACTCACAATGTTTAAAGAGTAGCAATAAATAGCATGTGTCAATCAATAATTGCTTCTCCATTAAAAAAACCTGTCACAATAGCTAGAGTTTTCTCATGCTAAAATAGTTCAATATTTAACCAAATCTGCTAAAGCTAAGTGAATAATTTATTATTTATAAATTATTATTTATAATTCTTGATATAAATGAATGAACAAATGAGCTGTGAGCTCCCATGTCTCTCCAGCAGATCAAGTATCTGAATCATGGAAAACTTCTTTCAGACAGGCTCTTTTTGGTGACATCTCCTCTGTCACCCTTTTTCAGGACACTGTACAATTTTTAAAGGTATGTCTGAGAGCCAGAGGTTGGGAGCATGTACATCTTCTCTCCCTTTTGGATGTGAAAGGGTGATCTTGGAATCCTGGGAGGGAACATAAGCCAGTTGTTGGTTACCCTAAGCCATTAAAAGTCTCTCTTTCAGAGAAACTATGGCTAGAATATTTCTGCTGAAAAACACGCTGATGTTGATGCACAGAAAAGATATTCTCTTACTTCTTCTGCGAGGGCCACTATGACCTCCCTATCTCACCCTCTGCTTTATGTTGCATCCTATAACTTTTCTTTCCAGCAGACCTCTTGAGGTTGTGAAAAGGAGGGTGAAAAGCTGCCCTCAGTACAAAAGACTGGGTATTTGAAGACCGGAGTGGCTGGTGTGCACCTACCTGGCAGCCACAGGGGTCTCCTCCAGCTCAACACGTCCAGTTTCCCTGCAGGCACACGTCAGTGATTGCTGCCATGGCAGGGCTGACACTTTGGCCAAAACCCACAGCTGTGTTCAGTGTGCAACCCGATGGGACCTCATTCCAGGCCTCTGGGTGCTACTACAATATTAGCATTACTGTCCCACAATAATAACAAGAGTATGTGTTTTATGAGAATTTACAGAGGGCCAGAAAAAGCAGTCTGTGTTGGAAAGGGGACACAAAGATTTTTGGCTGGAAATTGCCCAGTGAACTTCAAGGCAGGCTCCTCAGACCAGGTCCCTCAGGTGGCAGAACCTGGCATAGCCTTGCTGTGTTGATCAGGTTAATCTTGGTGCATAAAGATTAAACAAGAACTGACTGTGCTGAATTTTCTTTTTGTTTACTCCAGTGGTTGCCACCAGGCAGCCCAGAGAGGCTTTGCAGGCCTCTCTGAGGGCATGGGAAAATCAGTGTGTTTAGCTTTCCTGGGCTGAGCACTGGGCTCAGCTGGAAGTGTGGACCTTGAGGTTAACCTTACATCACTGGAGGTGGGCGCATAAGCCTACCCTCTCTCTTCTGCCAGAGCTAAATTTAAATCCTTGATGTTTGAAATGAGTTCTGTGGCAACACAGTGATGGGTTTGAAAGGGAATGAGAGAAAAAAAATAGGGGAAAAAAAAAAGCCCAACAACAACAAAAAAAAGGGGAAAAAAAACCAGGGAGAAAGAGGACACAACTATGACATGTCAAAAATGGAAAACATAGGGCTTCTTTGCAGTCAGCAGTTCAGGACATGGCCTGGAGGGGCACCAAAGGCTTTGTGCCCTTGCTGTCAGCTGGGGAATGTCCACCTGTCTTTGGTGAGGAGCTTGCACCAGGCACAGCTGCCTGGCTGAGGAGCAAACTACTTTCTCAAGCCTCTGAACTCTTCAGGGAAGCAAAAATTTTGCTCTTACATGTATGTGAGGTGCCTAGAAGAGGCAGGTCCCCATCACTAGCAGAGACCTCTAAGAATCAGCAAGACAGCTAATGCTGAAGACCTGGTTTTTAGGTCAAGGTCTAACATGGCCATATTGTCCTGCTCAACGGCGAGTGCTATCCTATTTCTGCATGAGAGGGCTGAGCCACATAAGTTTTACAGGAAAACATCCAGGGGGAAGGATTTATCTGTTTGCCATGAAAAAACACCAATTCTTGTGTTGGATGAACTTGGACTGCTTTACGTTTCAGAAATAAATGCATCCCCATGGGAAAAGAATGCAAATATTTGCATTCTTTGTAATGTCCTTCAACTATCTGGCTACATGTGCACTGTATATTTAATGCATGCTTTGCAGTAATATGTTTGTTGCATACTGTTGGATAAATTCACTAACAGAGATTTAATATCTGCATGGTAAAAAACTCAGCCTTCTAATTTGCCTTTATCATTTTATCTTTAGCTATAACTAATATTTATAAGAAACATCTCTGTCCCAAATAGTGTCAAAGGAGTTTATTAAGCAGATCTTCACATTTAAAAAAGCTGTCCTGATTGTGTCCTTGTTTCACAGGGTGCGGGGGGGGGGGGGGGTGGGGGGAAGAGGAAAGAAAAGGAAAATAAAGAGGAAAAAAGAAAAAAAAAAAGAGAAAAGGACAACTCTTGTGCCAAAATAAATCAATTAGCTCATGGATTAAATGTTTCTTCAGAAACACATAAAGACGGGGAGTAATGTTCTCCTTTTTCTTGGAGGAACTTTTAGGACATGAATTCTGTTTCTTGAAGTATAGATATTTGTTCTCTGGCAGCAGTCCTCTCAAAAATGTTGCTGGTGTTGCCAAACTGTAACTATAGGTCCAACATTGGATGCACAAATACTTTATAAATTACAGGCTGGGTCACGTGCAAAAGAGTTGGATTCATGAATAGCACGAGCTATAGTCCAGTGCTGGATCCACAAATAGTCTGGGAACTATAGGTCGAGTGGACAGGTAGATTCAGCATTTAACATTATCTATTTCTCATTTTTAACAAAAGCAGAGTACCCATAATATTATAGAAAACGAGACTAAAGCTAGATAATTTCTGTATCATTTTCTTTCACTGATCCATTATTTTTCCTTTACTGTCATTCCTTACCTCCTAGGAACAAATAACGAAATAGACATGATAAGTGGGAAGCTAACCACGAAAAACATTCCCAGAAATCTTGCCCTAAATACTGAAAAACTAAGATGGAAGTTATGAAACTGGAAAAAAAAAATGGAATATAAATATAATGGTAGAATATTTTACATTTTCTTACTGCTTTTATTTTAGACATACTCAAAATGATAAAATGCCTGGATAGTAAGCTTTCAATTGAAAGTTAAATTCTGGATTTAATGTCTCATTTTCTTACCATTGTTATTATTGGATAGATACAATACTTATTCTTTGAGTTTGTCGGTTACTATTAGTGTCATTTATGATTCTGTGTTTTATTATTGTGACTGAAATGTACTAAGACTCATTAAAATCATTGTGATATTGAAGACGATTTTACTGGCTTACACTTCGTTCAGAATTCAAATGCTATTAATTTGGAAGGGGATTTCTCTACAGTCCATCCACCTCATGAAATCAGTATTTCTAAGCAGTTTCTGATAATTCTTTACAGTCACTGGTCTGAGTAACAAAAAGACTTTGATAACGTAGTATGAGACAAATCTTGCAGAGCAAAAGGAATAAGTTTAACTGATTTTGGTGGAGATATTACAAACGTCATCACAATTGAATGAATCTTCTAACAGGAACCAGCTGATTTTATATACAAAAGTCCCGATCCTTACTTTGATAAATCTCTTCTTATTTGAATGAAGATTGCAGTATTGGACCCACATGGAACTTGGTCAGAGGCCAATAATGTTCTCTGAATGGAAACATTAGTTTGTGATTAGAAATCTGACTCTATTGTGCAGATTTACTTTAGCTATTGTCCTATAAGAGTGAAAAAGGGCAATTGAGGTAAAAACCCTTTCCCCCCAATAAGAATTGTTTTTATCCATGCTCACAAGACCCCTGAGTGCTTGTTTACTGCAATGGCCTGTTGTACATGAATGGCTGTATGCCTCATTTGCACCAAGATGAAAGCAATCTGAAAGTGCACTTCCTATTCTTATAAACTCCCCAGGAAGGCTGGGAATCTGGCTCAGATGCTGTCACCAAAATGTGCTTTTGCATTGCAGTTCATGGTAGGTGCTCCAATAAGATTCCCATGATCTCCGCAAGGAGGGGAATGATCAGCAGGAAGATGGTAGGGTTTCCACTCTTGCACCTCAAAAGGTCCTTCTCAGTCACAGGGTAACTTAGCAGAATCCTGGGTCAAGCTTGAAGAAGACAAAATGTAATTAAATACTCTCCTGAGAGTTATAGGTCAAGCATTAAACATTGTGCAAGGCTGTCAGCCCAAAAGCACTCTCTATCTATAAAGTATAGATATCATATCTCAAGATCTATATGAAGATCTTGGAGAAATAGCTAGGCTCATGACATTTATGAGGAAATGTGAGTTTTTCAGTTATTTGCCTCCCAAGGAACCAAAGCTAGGAACAGATTCAGCACTGCATCTATTCCCAAAGCTTAGCTCTCCGAGTTAAATGAGCTCCTGCTCTATGCTTCAGCAACTTCCATTGAAGAAGTGCGATCAGATACATCACCATTGCTTTATTATTATTTTTATTTATTATATTACCAGATATTGCAGTTATTGGAGCACAAAATACATGGAACCCCAGTAAACGTGGAAATATCATCAGGCATCTTTATTTGTTATATTACCAGCGATGACTGCAAACAGGCATTTTAGTAGCTTGTCAAATCCTATCAGGATGGTGGGTTTATTGTTGAGTTCTGTCCAAATTGCTAGATTTAGATTAGAAAGCGTGCTGTCCTCATTAACGTGCACTTAATTAATAGCAGTGGCGAGTCTCTGGAAGAGCTACTGATGTTTAGTAAGTCTTTTGTGTCAGTCTTCCAAAAAGTTTTGTATTAGCAGAAATGTGATAGATCAGATTCAGGGAGCAGTGCATTAAACATATTTCTTACGAAACGTCTACTGTTTAAATGGAATATTTATCAAGCAAGAACATAGCTGTGCTTCAAAATCCATTGCAGGATTAGCATTTGCCACTCTGTTTTCAGATGTGTGCTGGAAAAAAATATGAGTTTTGGTCCATATGAGGTTCTTAAGGGGAAAATAAACTATGTTGTGTGGAGGAGCTAGAGAAGGCTACATTTAGTAGCATCCAAAATAGAAGTCCATTGGGTCAAACTTATCTCTGACCTACTCTCAGGCAGCTGAGTAACCACTTGTATTTTTGTCCTGTCACTTCTCCCTCCCCACTCCTAAAGCTTCATTATGACAAAACTATTAAGAGCATTTCACTTCCCCTCTAAAAAAACCTGGATGCACCTGCACAAGAGTGCTCTCTGTGGGTATTAAATATGAATTCTGAGCTGTCCTCAGGGAAGGACAGGTGTACAAAATCCCAAATGAAACACCCTGGGAAGCAGAAAGGAAAGCTTTACATCCTTACCTGCTTACTACTTGGACTCATGAAGTTGAAAAGAATTCAGCTCTTAGGATTTTAAGTATTTATTTCTGCCATTTATGTACATTCTGACTCTTAGGACATTCCTTTGACCATATTTACTCCCTAAAGAAGTTTTTGGAAGTGATATTATTGTTATATTGTGACTGTTTTGCAGAATGAATAGTTTTAATATGCAATGAATCTTCAATATTTTTTTAATAAGTAAAATTTTGATTCTTAGACCAGCAACCTGAATGAATTATAGAATTATTGGCTTGTTAAACTATTATATTTTTCAAGTTTCCTATAATTCCTTTACACTGCACATGTTTATATATGTTTTCATACAAGATAACTATGGCTTCTTGCTTCCTGTAGATCGATTTAAGATTATTTTTCCCACCCTGTGTGGTGCTGTTCTCTCTTTCTCTTCAGTTTTGGCTCTGCTTAATATTACGCAAGCATACATTTTTCTGATATCACTTTTTAAGCTGAAGAATAGCTGTACTGCTAACAAAATTCTTATGGGTAGAAAAAAGGGGGAAAGTGGAAGCTGTCAAGAGCAATGAAAACATGCTATAGAATCTTTGTACCAAAAGGTGATCTACATTATCAAAGTCCCTGAGACCTCTGCTTTACAATTTAATATATTTAACTATATATATATATATATATATATCTATTTATATTCCAGGCTTTTGTTAGTCTCCATGCAACCTTAACAGTAATAGCATTTTATGTTTTAATTTCCTTAAAGGAAAGTCTTCTTTGGAACCCATGAATGCTTCAATGTTTTGGAAAGATCTAAATATATGTCAAATATCTGTTGAGACTTTTTTTTTCATTCACTCAGCAATTATTTCATGTATTATTTTGAGAAACAGCACTAAATGTACTGTAAATAAAACATAAAAAAAAAAAGTATTATCTGATAAGCTGAAATAGCTCTGTCTGTTGGTTAATTACCCAACTACTAAAGAAAAGTTAGGCTAATGATTTCCAGACAGTTGCTATGCTATATCATGTTAAAGCAGCTGTTAACCATATGCACTACTGTAGTTCTGCTTATATTAACCATTATGAAATTTTCCTTGGGGAAAAATGCTCACGTGCTTGCAGAGAACCTCTGTGCCCTCTTTTTAAATGAAATAAGTTGGTTATTCATAGAGCATGGCAAATAATTTGTAACAAATCACTCGGTGATTTTCTCCTGCTTGTGAATGGAGATTGTATTTTCCAAAGCCACCATGTACCCAAGGAGCTGAAGTCTGGTAGGTGCACTAGAGCAGAGACCCTCCAAAACCAGCACTGATGTCACTGCACTGTCAGTGCAGCGCTGATTCTGGTGGTCTCATGGCTTTGGGACACAAGGTCACATTTCTTCATGGCACTGAACCCTGTTGTATCAACCCATCAGCTCATCTGAGGCTAATGCAGCAATCCCTGACACTGCTGTTCTGCACAGGAGTATGGACCTGGAGTGGGATAGGGTTTCATCTCACCTTTCCCTTTCTGACTTTTTGAGACAGAGAGAGACAGAATGATCCATAAATTCCTAGGGCCTGCAGTGGCAAATAGCACAGTGATAACCACCAGAGAAACAAGATCAGTGGGGAGATGCCATCTCTTTTATTAGGCTGACTAATATAATTGGAAAAAAAGAGATGAGCTTTCAGATCAAAACCCCATTGTCAGCTCCAAGAGAGATGCCTGTTTTGAGGACAGCTTGTGAATGATACTTTATTGCTGGGGTTTTTTTTTGTATTTTCCCTTGTTGTTTAGAGCATAAGAAGATACCATGTATTTTTAATAAGCATTGCCTCATTTTTCTTAAAACATTAAAACTACAACATGATGTACATCCACTACCAGTTTGATGAATATATGCCATTTTATCTTCTCAAACTTGCAGAATAATTTATAATCTTGTATCATCCTAAAGAAAGGTACCTATATTAACTCAGGATGAGGTGACATTTACACTTATTTTTGGGATATCTCTCTGAATTTGTTACAGCTGCCTTTGTGTCCTCAGTTGCATTCACCTTCTGTGTGTATTCAGGCAAATGTTCAGGAAAATAAATGGAGTTCAAAATGAAAATGGTTTTATTGGATAAAGATCACAGAAATGTTTTGTCTTACAATACCTACCCTCGTCACAGTGTGAATGATTCACATCTCTTCTCTCTGCCTCCTAATCCCAGATGTTAGAAGAAGCCAGTTGACAGGGATATAATGTAAGACATAAGTCATATTCCTTCTATTCAGTGTGTGTAAACCCTGGGTGTTGCATACCAAAAAGACACGGTGGGCACCAGAGGAGGACACCAACAGTGGGCAAAGGTCTAAAATCACATCTGACAAGTCATGGCTGAAAAAATTTAGCTTGTTTAGTCTGCAGAAGAATCAAAAGGAATTGTGAAAATAGCCTTCAGACACATGAGGGTAGCAGCAAGAAGAATGAAAAAAAAATTCCTTTGCCCTTTGTGCATAAAAAAAGGGAGTAATTTAAACAAGGAATAATTCTCCTACATAGTAGAACAGTAAGAATATTTTTTATATTGTAATAAATAACCAACCATTGAAATAGATTGTCTAGGAAAACTAAAGCCAAATTATCAAAGGGACCAAAGAACAGGTTAGAAAAGCAAATGGTAGGAATGATGTACATGTAGCTATATGCCTTACCATGTTGGAGGTGGATCAACTAGATAATATCTTAGTGTCCCTTATAGGTGCCTTTTCTCTGACCTTATGATGTGTGATCCGTGTGATGATGGAAAAACAAATGCACAAAAATTATATCCTCCAAAATAAGTTTTTTCTCTTCAGTCTGAGTGCTTGACAGTGAATAAATAAAGGATTTTTTCCCTTTAAAAAATTGTCAGCGTTTTTCATCTCAAACCTGACTGTTGTGATATATAGTGGTGTTATACTAGCACAATTCAGTCACCCTCACAATGATCAGTAGCTTAATTTCACAAGCGTTTTATTAGATTATAGTATAAACAGACTATTGAACAGAAGGAGCCCTCTGATTCAGTGCAGAGAGATATCCAGATGACAGGAGCTTCCACTGTGTCCTAGTGGGTATTTCTGAAGCCAAACAATTTCTCTCAGCAGCCCAGCCACTTGCTCAGATGTCTGTTCCTGCTTGTGACAGATCTGAAAAATTATGCTTTGCTAAGAGACCAAACCTGCCCAGACAATGACAAACAATTTGAAAATAACTGGTCTGACCGGGTGTCCAAATTGCTGACAGAAAGGAAATGTTCATGTGTGCAATGAGCATGAAAGATGAAAGCCCTTCCCTGGTGCTGTTCTTCCACTGAAGACCTTACTCCGACCTGTGGCCTCCCTGGATGACCTGTGAACAGAGAACGGGGAAAATATAAGAAAACAGTTCCTACTAAAGCTTATTTTCTGAAGGAAAATCTGCCCAGATGTTGCAGTCATATTTTTTTCATACTGCCTGCTAAAAAATCTGTAAAAAGTTAGTAAAGTGATCTGGAAAAACAGTAAATTTTGCCTTTTGGATACAGAATAACTGTATTCATATTTATAGTGCATATTTATGCATTTTTCCCTTTATATATTTGGGTCCACCCAAGGCAAATACTGCAGGGGTGGGAGAGATGTGCATGTCTCATTCACACCCATCCTTCCTTCAGTGTCCTATGGAGTCAAATGGCCCTATGGCCAAGAATTTTGCTTCTGACTTCTCAACTTTTCTTGCTAGGCAGGAACCCTGTACAGCCTGCATCTTGCCTTCAGCACCTCCTGGCACAGATATCACCTTGCATATGAAGCATTTCATACCTCTGAAGAGCTGAAAGCATACTAGGACAGTGACCGCTTCACCCCATGAGCAGATGGAGTGCTAAACACAACGAAACTGTTGGCTGGACTAAGAGTTCTATCCTAGTAAAAATAACTCCCAGAATACTACCCACATGTCTGTTGGTCCATTAGTCTTGTTTATCTCAGAAACTAGGCAGAGAGTTTTTTCAGATATTTCCCATGGGCAAAGAGCTTCGTATGATCAGATTATGTGGAGATACTGCTTTAAATGACCTCGATCCTGCAACGTTATGTGGGTTTCAATTCATTGTCATGCCTTTTTCATAGTTTAATCTAAATAAATGTGTTCTCCAATCCTTTTTATCCTGTCCTCCAAACTCTTTACCAGTGCAATGGCCTGCTATGGCTGCAGCACAATCCTGGCTGGAATAAGTCTTAATTAGCTGCCAATGATGTCATGTCCATGTCTGTGTTAAAGGCACAGGACTAAGTATTCGTCCTTATTTAATGTACTGTAGAAATTCCATTTAGGGATAGCATTAAGATGCTTCAGAGCCAATCTTGTATTTCTCCCGTAGTTGAGATGCTTGGCCTTCAGCCTTCTGACACTACCCCAGTTGTGCTATAATGGTCCAGAAATACACTGCCTGTTGTGTTTTATTGCTCATGTGAAAACTGTCCAATTCCTTGTCAGTTGACAAGGGAGGAGCGTTGCAGTGAAGGATTGCACAGCAGTGTGTCTGGGAGCGATGTTATTTCACACCAGCAGCAACCTTTCAGTGTTAGTGCGGCAGCCCAGTAGAGCCTTGGTGCTCTTGCCATAGAGCAGAGAGCAAACCCCATTGTAGTCATTCTCTCTGCCAGAGAGACTAATGCACGCTGCCAAATATCTCCCCTCAACACATTTATTGAACATTAAACCAGCAGAATAGCATTGAATGAAGTCCAGTAATTTTATAGGATATATTTTAGTCACTAGACTTTGAAGACCAGTCCAATGTTAATTATAAAGTTTCTGTGTCTGGATAACATATTGTTAACAGTTATTTTGTAAGTGCTAATGGCAAGATGGAAGATTTCCAATGGTTTTATTGAGGAAGTGGCAATTAAAATGTTGAGCACTGCAACATACATACAAAATAAAAATAATCCTGCATACACAGCACTTTGTGTCTAAAAAAACCCCAAACCAGAAAAAACAGGGATGAATATTTTCTTTTGAAATAAATGCAACCATTTTATTTCTAAAAAGTTTTGCTTTTGGGAAAAAACCCAAATGTTGATTTACTTGCCAAATTCAAATGTCACAAGCCTTGAACAAGTTTGACATTGTTTAAAAGCACATCGTGAAACTATTAGAAAGCTAAGACAAGTTGCTATGTTATGTTTTTCCACACTCAAAGAGCAACAATGTGTTCTCAGTTTGAGTAATTTCTTTTAGATTAAGGGAAACAAAACAAGAAAGAACAAAAGCAAAGTGTTCACAAGAGTGTGTGGAAGTGTCTACACAGGACAATTTTTAATGTGTGAGTGGAAAAAGGTGCTATACAAGCACTGCCTCATGAGATCAGCTGGGCACACAGATGCTCCCATGCCTATGTGCAATAACAAAAAAAAGGACTACCCTCAGCTCTGTATCAGCCATCAGTTAGCAGGTTCAGCACAGATTTTACTTTGCAGAGCAAATGGCTACCACCTGCTGAAAAAGGAGTCCTGGTGTGATCTAGAGTTGAGATGGGAGTTGAGCAGTACGGGGGCTGGCTGCTAGTGTGAAGTTGGTCAGTGTGAGGCACTTAATCCCTGCAAGCTGAGCAGGAGCTGGATCTCCAGCCATTTGAGGGGGTTTAGGTTTGCTTGCAACATACCTGTTTTAATCTAAACCTGCTGCAGTGGGCAGGTTTTAAGGCCCTTCCTTAATGCTTTTCCAGACAGCTCTGTTTCCAGGCAGCCTGGTGAGGCTGGATTTCACATCTTCTTCTGGGAGCCAAAAGCCGCTCTGGGCTCCCAGGGCATGTCCTCAGCTCCCTTGGCAGACCCAGAGTTGGATTCTGGGGCTTCTTGCAGGCCCTGGGCAAGTTGCAGGAGCAGCCATTCAGCTTCCTTAAAAGTTCAAAGCTGTGATGCATCAGTAATGTCTGGCTGGACACAGAGGAAATATGCTAATGTAGATCTAAAGTAGCTCAATCCTGCTGACCTCCAGTGAGAGCCAAACTCCTTTTCAATAAGCTTTTTTAAAAAATACTACCTCTCCTCTGCAGTGCAAAGTTGTCTGAGTGCATCATACAGAACATTGTTTGAGGGCTCAACACCTCTGAGCACTGGGGAAGTTTGACTTCACACCTTGCATGATGTACCTCAGCTGTACCTCTCATCCAGCAGTAGTCAGTCTTTTTAGTCCACAGCCCCCTTTCTCATTTTTTCAGGGAATATGCTCATCACCACAAATATAAGGATTAAGGATTCTGGCAGGAGGAGGTTGTCTGTTTCAGTTGCAATTTCCAGGCCCTTTCAGAGAGGTGTACAGCTTCCAGATGACCTTCCAGATGGGTCTGAGACCCATCCCACATCTGAAAGGCACCTCAAATATTTTCCTTGATATTACTAACCTGATTTTAGACACTGAATTCAGCCCCAGACGAGGTTCCTATGCTTGCTCTGAGAAGACGTAGGCTAGCCTGTAGGGTGTGGTCTGGAGCCTCCTGCCAGCTCTCATGACCACCTCCTGCATAGAAAGATGGCCAGATTTTTCTCCTAAGGGCCCTTGGCCCAAACTGAGCCACATGGATGTGAAACTCTCACCTCTGCTTCTGCTGTAGTGGGGATCTCCAGGCACATCACCTGTCAAACACGAGCTTCCTGAAGAATAACTTTTAGCACCCGTTTTAGCACCAGGTTTTGTGAGCACTGTAAACAGGTGATGAGTCCTGAATGGGGCAAGGGGTGGCTGTCCTGAGAGAAGCAGTCTGAGTGCCCTCAAAGGACACACTTCAGCTGGACCTTGGGCTGCACAAAGGGACCAACACTATTAGCCATTATATGGAAAACCCACTAGCGATAAAAGAGCGCTTTGGAGATCTTCAGCTGTAAAACCTGCAACAGACACTTTTCTAAATCAATCCAAGCTTTCTGTATAACTTGATAAAAGATTTATTAGGTGAAGGATAATAAATATGTTGAAATGAAAGGTATGGAAAATAAAAGTAATATACCTGTAAATGGTCTGCTATGCTATACTGAGCTTAACTAAATAAGAGCCTGTCTGGGACAAGTTGCTCTGTACGAGTATTTACAAAAAAAAATTAAATAATAAAAAATAATAATAATATTAAAAAAAAAACCAACTAAAAAAAAAATTTAAAAATCTTTAAAAAAAGAGCAGGGTATAATGATTCTGTGTAAGGTCCGTGCTAAAGAGCAGAATTTTCTGACCACCGATGCTCTGTTTCTCCAGGGTCTCTGTTAGCTTAAGAGAGGACTTTGAGGTGTTAGGTGTCAGCATTTGTGCTGTTGTTCACAAGAAGTCACAGTCAAACTGCAGCTCAAGATCAAAAGGCAGCAGACTCTGATCAGGAAACACAGACCAGTGGGGCAGATGCTGGATACCTTCTGTGAGTGGTTAAAAGATCCATCTGGTAACTAATGGGACCCTGACACTATGAATTACTGTTATTAAGAAAGTTAGGAACACCTGGAGAGAGCACTGAAACTTTCCAGGAAATGGTTATACTGGTACTTTTGGTGTGGCCTAAGTAGTGATTTAAAGGCGATGTGCTTGAAAGCATCCTTGCAGTGCACTCTGAAAACTGTGCCAGGACTGAACTGCCGAATGAAGAAAGTCTCCAAGAGAAAAGTTTGCTATTCCCAGACAAGCTTCTCTACTGATGATGTTAGAATTTTTCACTGAGAATATTTCTGTCAATATAGAATCATCTCCGGAAAAAGTCAGCAATAACGAGCATTTATTTTCATTATTCCATCACCTAAAAATGTCAGCAGTGCTCTCTGTGACATCTCTCTTTATCAAGACATATCTGTTCTGCAGGGACAGTAGTGAAAACATTTCACACCAAGTAAATGTTTGTGTGTGTGATCCATTAATGCCATTTCTTTATTATAATACACTCTTCAAAGGCAGTATCTAGTATCAAATAGGTTCATTAGAAAACAGTATGTCATTCCTGATTTGCCTCTACTCATGGAGAAAAAGTTGAGGATGGGGGGTTTTTGTGTGTATTTTGTGTAGGTTTTTCCTTTCCATTGGACTCCAGCTTGAAATGAAACTACTAGAATGGAGGTCAAGAACTTGGAAGAACACATTCAAGGGGAACCAGGTACAGCTTGATTCAATATCGATATTTCATGTGTTCTGAGATTGTGGTTCAAACTACGAGATAGCAGAACACCATTTTTATAGCTTTCCATCTGTGAGAAATTATTTCTCAAAGCACTCTGTATGAACAATCTAACAGATATTCATTTTTGAGATCATATATTCTGCTAAGTGGGATCTTTTTGATGCACAATCTGGCTGTGACAGTAATTTTAAAACTAGAGAGAGAATTTTAGAGCCAGATTCATAAAATAAATGTCTTTCACACAAAGTTGTTTTCCATAATGCATTAACTCCTCCTTTTCCAGGCATTTGTAGGAAAGTAATATATTCCATATTACATACTCATGGAGCAATGCAATAATCATAAGGAGATGACCAAGTTTATATTTAACATACCCTTTCTTTTAAAATATTTTCTTGTTTATTTCAGGGCATAAATACAATTTTTTTGAGTTTGAGAACAGGTAGAACTCTTTGATGGTGCAGTACTAAAAACATTTAGCATTGATGCTCTTATAAATATGATGCAGTTATAGCAGATCACATACCTAGTATTTAAGGTATTTTGGAAATGCTGGAAATCAGTGTCACCTACCCAGAATTCAGGAACCATCTGAGACTGACTGTCTTGACAGGTCAGGCTGGAACCTGGAACCTTGTTTTCTGTGGCCAACAGGACACTAGCACGGTCACTGTATCATCCCACGTCACTATCTTTGATTTCCCTGGTGAAACCTGACGAGCAGGAACTGATTTAGAGCAGGAATGACTGGTGGTGGCCTTGGTTACCAATCTGTAGCCAGTCTTGCCACATACCTTTGGACCCATAGAGAGGATTTATAACCCACACTACAAGTGCCACCATACATTTGTTTTAATCTTACCATTCTTTTGCTGTGGCAGCAAGAAATCGCCAATGAGTTTGCAGGAGCCACACTGCTGACCCACTCAGTTACTTCAGTCACTTGTGTCAGGGCTAAATTTGAAGCTCTGTGTCAGATGTCATACAGAAGCATATGGAACCTGCAGATAAAACAACTTTTTCTGGGCTTATCATGCATGACCCTGTTGAATTATGGAACAGAATTATATGGACGTGTTAGCAACTGTTGCATTCACCATCACCCTGCCTTTGTGGCACTTCTCTCTTTATCTGCTCTAAAGCTTTCATCACCCACTTCTGTAGCCTCTCAGAGTCTTCTGGTATGAAAGGACAGTGACTAATGTGTTTCGTGGTGTCTTCTGCTCTTTTTCTTCACTTGCTGCAGGTGCTGGTCTTGACTGAAATATCAATTGCCAGTTGCCTGTCACCCACCTCTGTTCTCTTGTTCCACACACCTGAAATTTAATATGTTCAAATTTTGAAAGAGAAGAAATCTTGCACATGTTCTAAAGGTGACAAGTGGCTAAATGGAAGTTTAGCTTTCACCTCCCCTAGTAAACTACTTCCACAGCAGGATCTCTTGACAACAAGGGCTATTTTATCTACTGTTTTGGATTTTGGTAGCTGTATTGACCCAGAAAAGTGCAGTTGTCTTAACGGTTCTTGGACACTTTAAAATAAAAGCAAAATATCAGCAGTAAAATCTAACAGCAAACACTGTACCAAATAGTTAAGAACAAAAGCAATAGTGAATGAAAGGATCAGTTCACAGGAAGGAAGCCCTTGAGATGCTTATATTGTTGCAGGAGAGAGTGGCTGTAGTCAGGACCTAGAAGCTCTCCACTACTACTGTGTTAAATCCCAGTTTTGAAGACTAATGGCTCTCATTCAGAGAAAAAAATCATGACATGGACATACAGGAGGTTTAATAGGGGTTCTCTGATAATGGGGTTGATATTAAAATGTTCATTCTTTTTCTGTCTGTCTAAAGACTCTTCCCTGATGTGATCATGGTGAGCGGCCTCAGGGGGTGCCTGCTGTATGCAAACATGTTATAAAAATGACATCAGCTTGAGTGTGGGGTGTGTGGAGGGGTTGAACATGATTATGGCATTAAGCCCCAGGTCACCTTTATAATTTAAAGCTATAAGATCAGTGAGCTCCTTGAAGGAATAACTCCATCAGACAGCAGAAGGGGCTTTGCCTGAAACAGTCCCAACAATGGCAGCACTACTGGGTGCTAGGGCCTCTTTCAGCAGAAGGAAAAGATACATTTTGAAATGCATGGGGAGACCTTTGATATTTCTCCTTCTCCAGATGACCAAACATCTGGAGGAAATCAGTACAAGTCAGCTTAGATCCAACTGTGAAACCCTTCATATAGATCTCCATTACAGGAATCCCTGAAACTTCTAATCTGAAGAGTCTGCTTTGTTCAGTCTGAGAATAGAAATGAGGCAGGACTGAACAGCAGAACAGTGAAACAAGCTTTGTAGATCTCAGAAAAGAACAAATAAGATAAAGGGTGTTTTGTACAAACATTCAGCTCTGGAGATGTTTGCTCCGGCCTCCAACTCTCCATTACAGAGAACTGCAGAGGTTTGGAATGGCACAAGTGCAATGTGTGGATGCATTAACATTTTCCAGTGGGGGATATTAAAAATGGAAAGAAATTAAAAACTCATACATTGGTTATAACTTCAAACATTTCAACAGGATAAATACATGCAGAGTCCTTAGCAATGCTGTGCAATGTTTTTTTGAAATTTATACTCCCTAATGTACTTGTAAGCAGGGGGAGTTCAAACAGCAATCAGCCAAAACTCAATAGGTACACTCCATACAAATAGATTTTTCCTTATAGCTGCCCTCAAAGCAGCATAATTTCTCATACTACTTGAAGCTGATTTAAGTGTTGGGTCTGTGCCAATTATTTGTTAGGCCTTCTGTCTTTATTTTATAGCTTCTATGATACAACTGACCAGCTCACAGAAACATCTGTTGCAGACAAAGGCAAAGAATACTAGAATCCTACCAATGTTTAGATGATCAGTTTGGCCCTTTTTTGCCATCATTACCTCTGAGGGTGGCCTCAAATGCAGATTATGCTATTCTGAAATGTCGTTGGGTTCATTTTGTAGAGGTGAGAATTTATTACTCATTTAATCTAAGTTGATCTTTGTTAGCTAAGTGTACAATTAAATTCACAGTATTTGATGGAGATATGGGTGGCTTATAGCACCAGCCTCTCACTTCTAAGCATAGAGTTAAAGTTCAGCCAGAGGTCTTGCATAATATGAGTTTTCAGGGATTTTAGCATAGTCCCCACTGGAGTGTTATCTACAACGCAAACAACTATACATCATTTGGCAATTCAGGACAAAATTTGATTAGGAGACACTCTATTCTAGCTAATTTTAACATATTGAAGGGTGTTCTCCCTTTGCACAGCAGTTATTTCTGGCAAGACCTGGAATTGTTAATGAGGAAGAGGAGATTTGCCATAACACTAACCTTCAAGCCTATCAAATTTGGCACTTCTCTTAACAAATCTATAGCACGATACTTCACCTAAAACATTTTATTGAAAGGTGACTGATCCAGTGCCAAAGAGATCTGAATCTCTTTCTCAGAAACAATCCTTTGGCTTTCATTACGTTTTATAGGTTTTATTTAACCCAACAATGCCTAGTACCTTCAGTGCCATATTTTCTAAACACCTTGTAGTGAAGGACAGCATTTTATAGAACAGTGTCTCTTCCTCAACAAAACTACTGCACTTTTTAATAATGGGCTTCATTTTGCTAAAGCCTGTGTCATAATTGTCCAGCCTAAGCAAGTTCCTCCTCTAGTAAATGGAATGGCCAATCTCTAGTGTGGGACTACCATACCAACTTCCTGCAAAAATGGTCTCTTCAAGGTTGCCTGTTCACTGAGGTTATAAGCTTAATGCTGGAAACATTCAAATCCACTTTGAAAACAGTTCCAAAATCCATGTTGCCAAAGAAGACATTGCTCAGAGAACATGTCTTTCAAAGACCCATTCAAATACACATACATTCAAATCAACAAAATTCTCCTGAACTATAAAAATTCAGACAATTTTCCTTTTCAAGGACTTGCATGAGGAAAAAAAAGTTTGTGGATCATTACACTGTGGTGAACTTCCCCCAGTTTCTGGTTGCAAAGGAACTTTCTGCCAAGCAAAGTCACAAACACTGATTTAAGCAGAATTCAGCTTCAATTGTGTGAGCAAAATGTGAGCAAGATTTTGCTTGGGCAAGTGCAGTTGTAAGGAGACAGACAGAAATCTTTCAACCGCCTTAAATTCCTGCACTTCTTCTCACCTCTTTTTCTATATGCCAACTTTCCAATGATATTTTGAAGTTTTTTTAATTGGATTTTAAAAACTTTGGACCTGTGAAGTCCTTCAGAATTTCAGTGCCTCTTCCCTGTTTACCTGTTGCTGTAAAAAAGGCAACCAAAGCCCTAATCCTTCAGCAAAGAATTTCCATGTTTTTTTCCAATGTTGTTGTCCCCTCTCTTTTCTTCCATCTGTTCAAAGTTCTTCACATTTTACCTTCCAAATCCTCCTAAATATGAACCTTTTGCTATATTGCGATTTATAACATACATTTAACCATCAGCTTTGCTATCAACTTTTTATATACCTTTTATTTTTTTTTTTTTTAACTGAATTTGCCAGCTGCTTGATTTAAATAGGCTGTTATTCACTGAATTAGATGAGTCTTTAATTTAGTTTTGTCATGAGAAGTAGTTCATCTTTTTCTGTTGGGTGTAAGCTAATCTCTGTAACAAGGCAAATGCAATTTTTTTTCCTGAAGATTTGGTTCTAGGTGTATTCTTTTCTGTTTCCTCTAATTCTGTCTGCATATATTATCACATTGAACAGCATATTTAGATGAACTGCATAAGATGTTCTTGTGCTGGCATGTCATGCCTATGTACATGCTGTTCTCAGCATCTACATGTGTCTGTCAATTGACAGAGTCTCCAAAACCATCAGTTCTCCTAAAAGACCAGTCCAGTTTTAGAGGAGTTCAAGAGATGGTTTAATGCCTCAAAGTGCCTTAAACCATTGAAAATGTACCTTTCTAAGCAGAGGAGGGAGATCTTATTTAGTACCTCCACCAAGAAATATGTAAACAGAGATCAGCCTGTTGTGGTGGCCATGTGATGCCAGATCCATCAGCACTGGACCAGCCACAAAACATCAGGTAGGTATGGAAGGGCTCTTGAATGGTAGAGGACAATAGAAAATTGAGGATGCTGGTAAACTTGTTAAGGTGCACAGGACAAAGCTTTTGGGAAAATCAAGTTTGTTTAGCTCTACTCTTGTGAAACAAACTGTCTACTGTAACTGTCTCTGCTAAAGAGCTGTTACTTGTTGCTTTTTACTTCCCTGACCATTTCCCTATTTTCATATTCTCCTCACATCTCATCTACTCCATCTGACTGCTATGTAGTTTCTTATTTATATAGTCATATAAAGTCTAATATATGCTAAAACCAGACATGGCTATTGATTTGTTTTCTTTTTGTTTTCTTTTTGTTTTTTTGGGTTTTTTTAAATATAAAAGTGATGGGGGGAGGTGGGCAATTCTTAGCTTGCAAAAGAACCAGATGAGTTTACGAAAGCTGCCTGCCCATTCCCAGCCACCCTGGGTACATTGTATTCAAACAAGCCCTTCCAATATTTCACAGAGCCAATTCCTTGACCACTGAGGTTTTAGTAGCCCACTAAAGGAAAACCACCTCTCTTCCACTGGTTTCCTCATCTCTACCAGTACAAAATCTAATTTTACACATTGACAAAACAGAGGTTTTTTTTTTCCTTTTTCCTGCAGCAAAGATACAGGAGGCAAATAATTGGATGCAGACACTTAGCCTCATACAACATCATAGTGTAAACCTTCATTACATTCAGGTGACTGACTAGTACAAGAGAGCATTTGGAGGTAATTTCTAATTTGTTTTGGCGGTCACCATTATGAAACAAACTTTGGGCTAGATGGCTTGTCTACCTTGTAACAGCAAATCTGACTTCTCAAAACTAGAGATTAACCAGATCAACACATTAGGAAAAAACCTTTTTTTAAAAAAAGTCACAATATAAGGAGAAGGAAACAGAGGCAGGAGCACAATTCAGTATTATTTCAAGAAAGATGAGACTGAATATTGATAATCACTTGCAAAGGATACAGCAAAAACTTCATAGCAGAAACATCCACTTCAAACAGAGACTGGAAGTCAGCCAAACCCCCTAACCTGTCTGCGACAAATCATGGTTGTATAAGACATCCTCCAAATCATAGTAGAAACTAAAGAGGGGAGGGAGCAGAGCAGATGTTTGGAGGTCATTAACAGGAGCTCAGTTTTCCTTGCCTGGTGGCTACCTCTAGAGATATCTGATTCCCAGAAATTTCCTTGACCTCCAAACATCTGCTCTCTTCTCCTGTTTTCTTTACATCCGTACTGCAGAGAGCCTCACACAGTCATAACCTTTTCAGTCTTTTCTTATAAAATATTTGTATCTCACTCCCTTAAATCATGAAGAAAAATATTTAACAGGTCTGGGCCTATCATCCTTCATGATAGGACCTTCATGTTCATTGTAGTTGATGCTAAACTGTATTACTTGGCACTTCTTCTTTCCTTGCATGCTGTGAATGTACATATAAACTGTACAAATAAGCTAACCTAGAGTATTTAGTTCTTTTGATTTGAACACTTAGACACTTTCTCTATATTCCATACTTTGCCATTTCTTTATCAGCTGCTCTTTGTCAAGTCCTCAGACTCCATGAGAACTAGACATGCCTGAGACAGCTTTATTACTTCCCTAAACATGGGGGCCAAACACATATTTCCAAGTATGATTGCTACTACTTTTCTTTCCTCTAATGGTCAAGCATATCTAGGGAATGTTGTTGTGTACAATGAGCTCTGGTATTGCTCAGGAGTCCATTATCTATAGCCATTTACAATGTTTTCCCCTGGGACAATGATAGCCAAAGTCATTCTTCCATTTTGGATGCATAGTACTGTATTTGTGCCTTTTATTCTTCTTTAATTTTCCCATACCTCCCAATTTTAATTCAAATAAAAAATAGATTACATGTGCTACAATAAGCTTCCTTGCTAATCTTCTCACATCCCTCAGCACTCATGTCTAGCAGATAGTAAGTTCCTTGTGTGATCACATATTCTAAACATCTCCTGCTTATTAGTATAATTTTCTAGAATAAATATTTTCTCTATATTATCTAGTTTACTAGGAGGATTTTTTAAAATTCTTTTTTACTTAAGTGTTTTGTTAATCTGTTTCTCAGAAAGCTCTTGGTATCCCAGACATTTTGGAGTCATTGTTCTCTGTTCCTTTGCTCCCATCCTTGCCAAGATAAATGGCTGGTTTTTGGACTAAGGAACTGATTTTTCGTGACAACAATCAATACACCTGCATCTAGAGAGGGACCAAGTCCCTTTTTCATTATTTGGATTCATGGGAAAACCTTGAGAGTTTGGAAGGACCTTGGATTATTTAAAACTACAATCTTTGCATAGGAGCCCAGCTCAGAGGCTGTTGAGGGAGCTCAACAGTCAGCAGCCACCCCCAGCCTTCAGGCTATTTTGTGGTTTCTTCCTTCCTCTCTCACTCTGTTGATATCCCTGGGGGGTCTCTCTGTGGCTGCATTTTCTTCTACTTGCTATTCCCTAATTGTTAAATGGTCATGTGTCCTTTTTTACCATCTCAGTGCTGAAATCTCACCAAACCTCTCTCTGCCCTATTGCCCTTTGCATTTCAGTTCCTGACCTCACTTCTTGGGACAGTCATGCTTTGTTCAGCTCAGCTGTGCTGACATTGAGGAAGAAAGTTCTTCCTGAAGGAATTAGTGCGAAGTTTGGGGAGTCAAGGTTTGACTCTGTGCTCCACCCCATCTTCCTGTGGGCAAACCTTAGGCTCTGCCTACCTTAATGAGGGGGATTTGTCCACTCTCACAGGGGTGAACACATGCAGACATCCTTCTGGAGGAGAAATGATGGACTGAAGCTGAATCTGAACTGTTTCCAGCTCTTTGGATGCTCTGGACCTGGACTGAGCAATGTCAGTGTAAGCCCCTACTTTCTAGGGAGATAATCCATTCCTCCCAGGTGAGAGCAAAACTCTCTTCAGGTTCAGCCCCATCCTCCCAAGATGGTTTATTGTCATTTATGTGTCTTGAGCTAAATGCATAGATGATGCACAAGCTCCAGCTGGCACAGTAAAAAGACATATCCCATCTCTATGGCTCAGGGCACCATATACACATCATTCTATATTCAAATCCTTTTGGTGGCTTCCCACCAGCTTCCACCAGCAGTCTGATGACACAGTCCTAACTTCTGAGAAAATAATGACTCAGGTGCCAGCTACATCAGACTGAGGTTTGATCTGTAAATTACTATGACAAATGCACTCCTCTGGAACAATGGACTTTCAGACTTGCTGATGGAAGTGTAACAATTGTCAGGAGCAAGGAGGTAAAGTCAGCCTAGTCTGAAAAAGAAGCAATTTCCTAGCCGTTAATGGTAATTAAACATGGGACCATTTTACCACAGAAGACCACAGACTTCAGTAAGCTTAGATATGTTTCTGAAAAGCGTGACCATCTGGCTCCTCTGGCAGCAAAATAAGATTGGCCTGCGTTGCAAAGGGAAGGATGAAGCTGGATTGCATGATCCTGGTCTTGCTGGTCTTGAACTCTGGGAGCTGGTGGGTTCTTCTTGTCATGCCACTCTTTGTGACTGTGAGGAGGGGAAGGAGTCTCACATTTGCATTTCATCACTAAGACAACAAGTTAAATGAATCTTATGTTTCTGAGCAGCAGCCATCAAAAACTGCCTGATAGTTTGTGATCTGGATGAAAGATTGGAATGTTGTAATTTTGTTTATGCTTTGAAGAAGTGAGGGGTCTGGCCTTTCCCTGTAGTGACCTTGTCTTTGTCAACCTGAGTTAGCCTCAACCAGATAGCTGCAGGACCGCAACAGCCCAGAGCTTAGGAAAGGCTTTTGGAACCTGGATAAATATTTGGTTAGCAGAGAGAGACTTCAAGGCTAGCAAGGGACATGCTGGGACAGGACAGATCAGCATGCTACGATGGTAGCAAGCATTTGGGAAAAGCTTGGCTGTTTAGCTCACAGAGTTGGGCTCCTCTGTGCACTAGGGTGAAGAAAGCATTTTCATTTCTATCAGACTGGTAGGACTTCTAGATATACCTTGTCTTTTTCTCTTCTTTGTGGTACTGGTTTTCCTACCAGAACATTTGAACATGTCCTGCCTAGTCATATCTCCACAGTACAGAGACCTCCTGACTGATGTTGGTTTCTGCTTGCAGTAATTTCTTGCATCAGTCTTTGAGCAAGACACATGCAACAGTCTGGATGGACTGGAGCACCAGTGAGAGCAAAGTGAATACTTACGTGGTTTCTTCTGATTTAAGTTTTACAGAAAGAGGAAAGCTATGGCTAAGTTATGATTAAGAATTGGAGACATTTTTAATCAAAGGTTGGGACTACCAAAAATATTCAGTGGATTTTGGGTGTTTCTTTTGGATATGTCCTCCTCCTCTTCCCTGGGAGAAGGATGGCTTGGACAGAGCCTGTATTTCGAGGTGCTATCTGTGAGGGAGGCAGAAGGAGGCTGGCTGTGCTGCATGGCAGGATGCTGGCTGGAGGTGCTGGTGACCTGTGTGAGTGATAATGAGGTCAGGACACATCTCTGAAAAGCTCTGCATTTTGGAGGGGCCAGGGAAATAAGCTAAAGTAACAACTACATGTGGTGCACTAAATTATGAGGCCAGCAAAGAGAAATCAGAAAGGGGAATGTTTGGGGAGCATGGGAGGGAGTTCAGAACTTAAAGGACATGGAGGACTCCTGTAACCAGAGGGAATCTGATGCATTGTCTGGATCAAGCTGGAAATAGATGTAGGAGGACTGGCAAGTCCAGGATCTTCAAGTCACTCACAGTATTTGGGTGATGCATAGAAGTTAAGAATTTGGGTTTCTTGCTGTGGGCAGCCATGAAACATTTGTCCATCTGGGAACTACTAGGAAAGACTAGGAAAGACCTCATTAGGGGGTGTAGACACACAGAAAAACTTTTCCCTCTCACCTTCAGCTACCGTGAGCTTTGTGCACATGACAACTGCTGCATTCTTTTCACTGTATTCAGGTGAGACAACCTTCCCCAAAAGCTTGGGTGGATCCAGACTCTGCCAGTATTCAGGTAAAACTGGAAACTAAAATTAGAATTTATATCCTTTTATCTGCTCCCAAAGTCACACTCGCACTAAAACCTACACCTTAATCAAGAAGTAGCTGTCATAGAGATACAGCAATTCCTGAAGATTCCTTTGGATAAGATTTCTGATGTTGAAAAATACAGAAACAAAACTGAGTTACCCTACAGAAACTGTAGCTCTTTATTTTCATATTACTGTGGCTATACTGCTATTTTTTTCTGGTTTAGGCATTGTAATTTTTTTCCCATTCTCTGTCTTGCTCACTTCTTGCTCATTTCTTTCCATCATCCCACATATTGTCCTCTCATTCAGAGTGTCCAAGATCTAACAATTTTCTCTTTATTATAGAAACTTCTATGTTACCTCCTTTCTGCATAGAAAAATACAATCTCAAGAACTGATCTAGCTTTCTACTGAGGTGCATACATCCTCCTCTTCTGATTTGTTTCTAAATTAATTAATCTTTAAAGCTGCACGACATAGCTTTTGTTCTGCATTGTCTTCAGCCAGACACCATTTGGCCACATCAGATTGCTTTACTTCGCCATCTCATTCACATATACACTTGTCTCACTCTATTTCAGTGTGAGAAAATGTCTTCCTTCAGCTTCTCCACTCTGTATTCTTCTTCATATGCCCTTCATGGAGTCCATCAACTTCAGCCCTTTCAAAATTAGGGTGTTGGGTTTTTTTCTGCCAGCACAAGCTCAAGCCAGAGCAACCAGTAATACTTCCCTCTGATGGTTACATTCTGCATTATTAATGTGTGCTGTTTTACTTGCCCGTTTGTACTGCAACCAACTCTTCATGCCAGCATATGAGCCTCTCTGGATAAACAAATAGTCCCGGAATACACAAGGGAATGAAAAGCCCTCATTAAAAAAAATGAAATGGTTGTGTTCAAAAAAATGAAACCAGCTAATTAGGTCCTACAAAATCCAATTTTCTGAGCAAAGTTCCCCAGACCATTCATTTTTTAAAATCACAGTACTTTATGTTATGAAATGTCTCAAGTCTTTGAATTTTCCCTTTAGCCACCATTATGTCATATTTCAAATTCCTGGCACTCTTATTTAGGTCTTCAATAAGTTAAAATGTTATTTTGGGTTTGTAACACTTTTCCTAAATATCCAGAGAATATAAATCAAATATTCATCATATAATTGTGATTCAGGTATATAACATTCCAGACAGGTTTAGATCAATGGCTCAGTGTGGAAGTGGACATCAGTGGTGAGTGGCTTTCCTCAGGGGTCAGTGTTGGGACTGGTGCTGTTTAAAACCTTTCTCAGTGACATGGACAGTGGCACTGAGCACACCCTCAGCAGATTTGCTGATGACACCAAGCTACAAGGAGCAGTCAACACACTGGAGGGAAGGGACATTATCCAGAGGGACCTGGACAGGCTTGAGATGTGGCCTGAGTGAACATCATGAAGTTCAGCAAGGATGAGTGCAAGGTCCTGCCCCTGGGTTGGGGCAATCCCAAGCACAAACACAGACTGGGTGGAGAATGGGTTGAGAGCAGCCCTGAGGAGGACTTGTGGGTGTTGGTTGGTAAGAAGCTCATCACGTGTGCCTGCAGCCCAGACAGCCAAACATGTCCTTGGCTGCATCAAAAGAAGTGTGGCCAGCAGGCTGAGGGAGACGGTTCCTCACCTCTACTCTGCTCTTCTGAGTACTGCATCCATCTCTGGGCCACCAGCATAAGAAGGATGTGGACCTGTTGGAGGAAGTCCAGAGGAGTGGCCATGAGGATGATCAGAGGACTGGAGCACCTGTGCTGTGAAGACAGGCTGAGAGAACTGTGGTCATCCAGCCTGGAGAAGAGAAGGCTCCAAGGAGACCTTAGAGCAGCCTTGCCCTGGGTTGTAGCTACAATGCATGGGAGCTCTAGGTCTCTAAGGATGCCAGGGATCTGTTCCCTTTTAAGAAGAAGTTCTCTCCCTCCACCACAGCTGTATTCTGTATTGTATGCATACAGCCCAGTACATGCAAAGTCACTGCTATCATCACTGGAACTGGAGATAAAAAGAAAAACAAATTCATCCTCCGCATCCAGCAATTCAGATTTTCTCCAGAAAGGGGTTATTTCCATTACTTTTTCTGCATTTAATGTAAACACCATGGCTACAACTACATATGTGCAAATACACCATCAGCACTTGGAGCAAGGGGAAAAGGGTGGATGCACTCCAAAGGTCACATTTCCACCAAACACTCCCAGCTGAGTGCATTTGAAACCAGCTGGAACATCAAGTTAGTGTTCAGATCAGCTCATAGGGTGTCACACACACATGACTTCTTCACTGTGTTCAAAAGTAGAGACACATCCAAAGTACTCAGAAATCAAGTCACATTTCTGTCATGTCACTTACTGTCTTAATTTGAATGGAGTTTCTTTGATCAGGTCAAGTACATAAGGTGTTGAAGATTTCCATCCATTTTATTTTTTCTATTTAATTCTGGATTTATTTTTTTTTTCTAGAATCCTGAAGGATGAAAATTTCTCTCTTCAGATTTTTCTTCTTTGTGCTGGGGAGCCAAGACTGCTCAGTTGTGCTTACAAGCAGAAATTAAAAAGACAGAGTAGGTGGGAAATGTCTGCATCAGTGGGAGCACTCAAACTTCAAGCACACAGAGCAGGACCAAGGAAAACACCTCTTCTCTGCTTTGCTTAATTTCTTATTTCCACACATTCTTCACCCAGCTCCAGCCCCTTTTATTTCATAATTCTTGAGGAGACATGAGATGACGCAATGACATAGCATAATCAGTGTGAACTTCCAGGTAAGGAATGAAATGGGAATTCCATTGGCCCATGTGCATCCTCTTTTTCCACCAGCTCTGCAATCCTGGATCTTGATGTGGCTGCAGTATTTTCAGAGCTTAAAAGCTACATGAAACTGGGAAATCTGAAGAGCTCTCAGAGCACTCTGTTTAGAGTATTTATTCTCTCTGGCATTTGCAAGCAGTCTTCACTCATCCTTACTTAGAGGAAAGATAAGAATGTTCTTTGTTTGGTTTCACCTGTCAAGGAACTTCAGGATCCTGGCTTGTATACACAGACCTATATTAAATCATAATTTAGCCTGCTAGGTATTTAAATGCATTCATATTGACACACACATATAAAACTATATTTACACCTCCAAGTATATATTCTCTACACGTTAAATATGTGCTAAACATACATTTAATGGAAATTTGTTTAGAATGTTTGATAAATAAAGTTAAATTACCCAATTTCTGCATTAGAAAGGAGAAAAAAGAAAGGCAGATAGAACATACAACTTGGCAGTACTCACCTAAGAAAAAAACTTCTGCATTCGCCTTGATTTCAAGGCCAGATGGAACCAGTCATGATCCTTCAGGCTGATTTCCTGGGAAATGTCAACATTATGTTCATAACTCCAGGTCTAACTATTAAGTATGAATGCAGAAAAGCAGGAGGAGCATTCCTTGCATTGCTGGGAGGCAGAAGATAGGCTTGTCTCAGGTGGGCCATGGAGAAAAAGTAATAAAAGCCCATATGATAACTGTGTTACTCAGAAAACAAGCAGAACCATGTAAGCTGGCAAAGGTTTGCTCTGTACATGCTCCAAGCTCCAAATGACCAGCATAGAAGGAGCCAGCACATCTTAAAACCATCTTTCCCTACAATACTATGGGTTTAGCTCCTCAGGTAAACCAAGTAGAAAAAGACAAAAGTATGTAGGAATATGATGGGAACTTTGGGAAATTCAGTCTTAATGAAATAAAGAAAGATCCTGCCAGTGAACAAAATAAAAAGAAACTAAACAAGTCAAACCACATCTTTGAAAAGGTAATGGTAGGTAATCTATTTTTGTTTTGCTCGAGAAAAGTGAGGATATGACAGTCTAGATTAAAGCACAGAGATTACAGTAGGTTTATACTGGAGTCTCTCCCCAGTTACTGAAGTATCTAGGGGTGGGGGAGGACCTTAAGCTTCAGGGGATTCCTGAGCTGCAGGAGGTGGTAGAGGCCACATGCCTGGTGGGGAACATGGGGGTGGCAGGGAGATAGAGAGCAGAGCAGCTCTGGACTTGCTCACTCCTGTGTTAGTGGGATGTCAAGGAATGCAAGTGATATTTGGTGTCTTGAGCTCACCTTCAACCATGTCTCAAGATATATGGCCCATCTACTGGGCTTTCTTCTTGCCTCCTCTGCAAAATCACATGCCTCAGCTATTCTGAAATGTTGTTTACAGTTCACCTGGGGAGGAAGGAATGAAGGGATGAATGAACTAAAACTCACAGCTGGGCAACGCCTTTAAAAGTGACCTTCAATCGGTTTCTTAAAGAGAAAAAAACACTGGCTCTTCTGCATCTAAGCGGTGTTGTTTTCCTGCAAAGACAGGGACTACTATTTATGCCTCAGATACTTTTCCTGCTGAGAAAACTCTTAAGTTTTATCTCTAAGTACCAGCATTCTATGTCTAAATATTGTTTGTGCAAAGACCAAACATAGGGTAAGCAGAGGATAAATATTCCATGTTCAGGGAGTAGGAGTAGTTTAGGTTTTTTTTTGGTAATAGTTCATTAAGAAAAAGTGGAGTACAAGAAGAGTATGTTAGAGAGCAGACAGGGAATTTGAAGTGAGGTAAGTGAAAGGCACATGATCATTTACTACCTCGTTCTGCAGAGTACTACATGGATGTCATCAGTATATACCAACAGCTTAGGCCATGCATGTGCTAATGGTGGCTTATGGCATCCCTGTATGTTCATCTTCTCTTGCCCATTGCCTCTCTCTGCTTCCAGGTTATGCTGACAAAATGGTCCTTGCAGCAGCACAAGATCAAGTGAGGGGGTCTGGATTTGCAAAATGACTTATTTTCTGAAAAGAAAAAAAAAAAAAAAAAAAATTTGAAAGTTTTCTCCTAAAGCCATTTTTCTGACATGTTTCACAGCCTTTCCCCACAAACAGCTGTCCTGGCAAAGCTACAGGGGCATTGTACTGCAGTTGGGAAACCAGGAGAGGTTTAGGATGGAATGAAACAGCAATACCTCCGGCCATTGGGCCACTGGGGACAAGACACTGCAGAGCTGCAGCCTTACATTCTGCTTCTAGCTTGGCTCAGACTCACAGTGGGACTCTGGAAAGTTACTTGGCACTCCTGCACCTCAGTGCCTTGATTTCTTATGCTGTGAAATGGAATCACCAATGGTTACCCAACCTGGTGAAGATCTGAGCTGCATATGAGGCATTCTCTGTGAATGTGTGCAGGACATGCTGTGTTGCACATGCATAAATTACATGTAAATTATGTGCTTCACAAACATACCTGCACATACAATTTCTTTCCTATGGACATTTTTTTGTGTCAGAGGCAGGCTTATGGCCAGAAGAGAACAGGACTACTTCTCTGGGAATATTGTTCAGTTGCTAATTTCACTACCGGAACTGTGTTGCTGCACAAGCTGGCCTCCTTCCACAACAGCCTCTACTGAAAATAAAGGGGACTGATGAGCCCACGGATAATGGTAAACATATGGAACGCAGGCAGTGCTATACATTAAAAGCCAGATCACATTAAAAGGTATTTGAGTTGTTGGAAGCATAAGATCAGTGTAGGAAACCTCATCTAACAGAGAAATCTCATACCGAAAGGTTTCATACTCCGACAGTATTTGGCATTTTTCTCTCACTTAACAGAAAAATAAAATAAAAATTATTAATTCAAAGCAAGGGTAAAACTCTTAAGTCTCAAATTAGTTTGTCATAACTGCAAAAATACTGTATCTTTGGTTTTGTTTATGTTGGAAAGTGGTTTCATTTCTGACTAAATCACTTGATTTTCTTTTGAGTGTACACGGGACCTTTGACTCCTCAGAGGACACAAGAGACAAATTGAGTAATGTGATGTCATTGCCTCATTGCCTTGCAGAGTTCTCATAACACTAAATATATTAGTCACTCGCCTTGCCAGTACCAAGAGGGTAGGAAAAAAAAACCAGCAAGATGATGGTATTATGTAGATGGACAACAATAATTGTTCCCTGAGATAAATGTAATTTTCTCTCTATTATTTCCATCCTTTTTTGTGAAGCCCATGGAACTGTATTTCAGCTAGGTGATATTTCTCAGCCAAAGATTTGTCTTCGCCTTGCTGTTTACGTTTTACACACAACCCCACCAAAATTTTCTAATCAGTGATATACTAACATCCTTTGAAATGAAGTAGCCTAAAAACATGACTTTCACTTTTTACTGTGAGTGGGGAATTCTTCAGTCTCAGGAAGTTACAAGAGGCTGGATATTTAGAAGAAATGTGTTGCTGGGCATTGCTGGAGTTTCCTCTTGCTGACTGGGGGAGGTATGAATGAAGGTATGGTTATACTTAGCAAATACCTGTTCACACAACGACAGACCATCAATTTTTGCAAGAAGCAGGGAAAGCTGCATTATTTCTGTTACTCTTTATAAAGAAAGTCTAAATGTCAGATCCTTGCTCCAGTGAAGTGCAAAGTTGGATTTCAAATACTTATCTGTTGGGTAATGACAGCATATTCTCACATGGGATGCCAATATATATAAAGATGCAGAATTTTCCTCCCTTTAAGTTTTCATAGCTAGCACTCAGAAAAATGAGTAATTTTCCATACTGACATTGGGATTGCCTCAAGCAGATTTTTTGAGTGACTTTTGCTCCTGTTTTTAATGCCACCAATTTTCTTGTGCAAGAGTTATTTTTAATTTTATCATGTGTTATTTTCAGTTTTATCACACAGAACACAAAATTAGTAATGGAGATTGCAGAAAGTGTGCTGTAATTCATCTGCTAGTACAGAACATACTTCTTTAAAATTCAGAGTTTTATCACAATATGTAGATGGCTAAAGACTACCTTAAAGTATAATTAACCATTTGCCAATTCTGAAAACAATTCAATATGTCAGGACTTTTTTTCAGGGATATGTGAGGGAAAGAAATCAGCTATGCAAACTGTTGTCCAGTGAATAAATTATGGTTATAAGATCCCAGCTTCTGACAGGCGCAGAAGTTAAATAAAGAGTTGGTAAACCCTTCTAAAGATCAATCAGTTTGGTTTTACTGAGTCACTAGTGGGAAAATACCTTCAAAAAACCCTACCACTGAAAGCCTCAAACTGGCTCTCTCAGTACTTCAGTGTCTGTGCTTAAGTGAGAAGTGACATGGTTTCACACAGCTATGACTGCACTCAGAGGTATGTGTTGTTCAGAACAGCCAATTCTTAGAGACTTAAACCAATGAGGAATTAACTCCTTCAGCTGCCTCCTCCACCCAAAATTAGAAAGCAAAACAACCCTCCCCACCCTTATGGCTGTTGTCTCTGAAGCTGAACTCATGTAGGAAACATTATGTGCTCATAGGGAAGATAATGCTCATAAGTAATTGGTCATAAAACAGATAGGATTAGATTAAAGAGGAAGGTGGAAAATCCTGTATACCCCAGGACTAATGAACTCGTCTCTTTCCTCAAATCCTAAAATCTCATTCTTTCTCAAACAGTAACTGTGTTCGTGGTAGCTTACTTAATCTATGTAACCCTATGTATTTTACACGCTGCCATGTTAAATCATTCAAAAATTAAACAGAAGGTTGACAAAAACATAGGGACAATAATTTTATGTGGTCTGTAAAGTGATGTTAATGTCTGTGCTGAGCACTGCCAGCTCTCTTCAGACTCTCCCAATTAGTAAGATGTGTCAATGCCTAAGCCATCTTTGTGACTGAATTCCCTCCAGTCACTCTGTTGTATTGGGAAACTCAGAACTGGTCCTGGCACTCTAGACCTGTCTCACAGGGGTCAAGTAAAGGGGAACATATCTCCTCCTTTGACTGCTAATAATGCTCCCCTCTGCATGGCCCACTATGCTGTTGGTTTTTGCCACAAGAGAATATTGGCAGTTTATACTGATGGCACAATGGTGTTGCCCAGGACATCCTGATCTTTTTCTGCAAAGCTGCTTGCCAACCAGTTGACCCTCAGACTACCCTGGTGTGTGGGGTTGTTCTTCCCCAAGGCCAGGATCTGCATTTTCTCCAGCCTGCTGAGATCCCACTGAATGGCAGCACAAACCTCTGTTGTATCAACTCCTCACAATTTTGTAACTTTAGTAAACTTGCTGAGGGGACACTCTGTCCAATCATCCAGGTCATTAATGAACAAGGAATCCTGCTGGGCGCAGTATCAACCCTTAGTGACCTCCAGCTGGACTCTCTGCCACTCATCACCAGCCCCCTGAGCTAAGCAATTAAAAGAGTTTTGAATCCCTATCACTGTCCACTTAGGCTGCACTTCATCCTCCCTGTCAGTGGGGATATTATAAAAGGTGTCAAAAGCCTTTTTACAATCAAGATAACATTCACACTCTTTCCTTATCCATCAAACTAGTCAAGTCATGATAGAAGGCTGTCATGTGTGTCAAGCATGATTTGTCCATTGAATAGCAATGCTGTTGTTCCAAATAGCCCTTTTATCCTCAATATTTTTGAAATATTTTCACTATTATTTGCCCCATCCTTTCCCTGGTATACAGGTGAAACTGACTGGCCTCACTCCTCACATCCTTTTCTTTGCCTTTCTTGAAGATAGCAGACATATACTTTATTCCCTGCCATTTGCCATAATTCTATTGCAGAAATGATCAACAGTGGCCTCACAAACACATTGGCCAGCTGCCTTAGCACTCATGCATGTAGGCACCATGGAACTGTGTATGTTCAATGTGTTCATTACTCTGATCTTCCTCTATTGAGGAGGGTCCTCTTATTCATCTTGAAATTATCCCTTTAAAATGCCCTATCTAAAATCACAGAACATGGGCTCAGGCCTTTGCCTAACAATTTAAATTAAGTTCTTCAATTCACTTCCAAGGAAGAAACATACATTGTATGTGCTACAATCTACTGATTTTTATCCAGGAATATTGCTTCAATACTTACATCAGGCTATGAACATACTCAAAAGAGATCTCAATGTCCACCTTTGTTTTGTGCATGATTACTTGAGCAAAAGGCTTGGTTTTTTGCAGCCCAGCATCTCCCTTTGCTCTTCTCAGATATTCATCTTGCACTGAGGTTCTTTCCAAGAAGTTTATGTTTGCAGTCCAGGCTTAAGTTGCAGAGGCAGGTTTGGAAAGCAAGCCTTGAGCCTTACTGATTCTTTCTTGCCTTTCTCTTCTCAGACATAATTTTGATGTTATTTCAAGGTGTGCTGTGTTCTGGGAGATTGCAGAGAATGCTGTCCACTGGTTTCACCCTAGTCCACAGGCTAATACCTGCTTGTTGTTCTTCCCCTGCATATGATCTTTTCAATTAACACCAGGATGGTACAGATATCAGATATCCATCCTCCAGGATTATTTTTAGCTGTAATATGCTCACATAACTAAAAAAGGGTAGATGCCACAAGCAGAGCAAATGTTCCAGAGACATTTGGCCCAATTTCAGGCTGTTACTTGAGCTTCCTGACTCTCGCAGATGTTAGGAATGTAAGTATCTCTAACCCTGGTATCCCAATGCATCAAATGACCAATTCTCAAAAGGTCCCCTAGTCGCGGTGCCCTTCCCACTTGGCTGCTGCTAGGTTCAAGGAACAGCCACTATTGGCAGAGGAACTTGTTCTTGCTCATCACCTGTAGTGAGCCACAAAGCTAAGAGCAGATGAATCATTGAAATTGCTAAGTAATGAAATCACTGGCCTTAGAGAGAGGCTCCAGATGGTTCAGAAAGCAAATGTCCCATTTTGGGCTGCCAAAAGCACATCATCCAGGTGCCCTGTTCCATATGTTGCTGGTTCCCAGCTGAATGCCAAACCCAGTGCTTCACTTCTGATTTTAAATCCCCATGCAGAACCAGTCAAAGGGGCTGTTTCATTCATATTTTCTGCTTTATTAAATTGGCTGACTGTAGAGGTGATTCATCTTCCATTTAAACATTCTTATCCTCCTGCAATTCATCTAGAAAAAGGCATAGTGTAATTAAAGAAAAAAGCCTCCAAGTACGAGATGGTTTTGTTGGGCCGATGGGATGCCCAGCCCTTAGCTCTGTGCAGCCTGAAAGCAGGCCAGGGGAGCAGTCCAGCTTGCAGGCCAATGCAGTATTTGGCATCCTAGACTGTAGTTTATTCAGCATTTCCCAGATTCCCTTTCTGGAGTCATGTTTGTTGGCTGCACTAGAAGGTTTCATAATTCTGTATAGCAAAACAGCAGATGTGAGTGGTTGTATGGCAGCCTGAGGACCACAATCTTTGCGGAGGAGCTATAAATATTGGCTGTCAGAATCAATTCCAGTGGCAATTTGGAAAAAATCAACGGTGACTCCAGTTTATATTATTAATGTCATTATTTATCAGAATTACACAGTTCCACCAATGCATAAAGTAATGTGTTATTACGTTGAAAAAAGCTGCAAAGCCTTCTCAGTTAAACTGTTTAAATTTCCTCATTTTCTTAACTTTTAACTGTGTTATACTGCATATTTCCATTCTGACAAGAAAGTGTTTTATCTTCTCATTCTTAAAGCCAAACCAAGAACTACATCTCCTAATGTGTTTTGTTTGGGTGATGGGAGAGGGGTCACCAGCCAGCTTTCAGTTGAGGAGGTCATGGGCCAGCTCTGTTGCACAAGAATACATTGAAATTCAAAGTTATTCTACTGCGGTCTGTGGCATTTCACCACTGTAATAATGCAAAATTTGACCTTTTATGTCCTCTTTTCAAAACATGAGAAAAGTGTTCCGCTCCCTGGTCTGGAGTGTGAGTTGCTTTTTGAGCTGAGCATAAGGTTCCTGTGCTCTCCTCCATCTCTGACATCTGTATGGTCAATGAGGTGAGCACTGCTGGAGGAAGCAATTGCCAAAGGGAATTGGGGAATTGCAGTTTATGCTATGGAGGGATCTAAGTTCGTGGATAAAAGCAGTGCTACCAGAAAGAAAAGCTTGCCTTCCTTCCAAAGGACTAGGTGAAGAGGCATGTCTTAGAGAAAATGACTTAGAGAAAATAAAAATGGCTCAAATGTCCATGAGCAGCAAGACAAAAGCCAGACAGCAGCTCTATACTTATGCCAGCTATTTTATTTTGGTTAAATATTTTTCTTATAAGAGGCAGTTGAAGAGATCAAGAGAAATGAAAATGTTTCCTTTTGTGTGAGGAGTCCTGTCCATCCCCAGGGAGAATGTTCTGGGCACAGATTTAGACTGGCTGGGAGGTACAGCGAAAGTTGGGTGAATGCACTCCAAACACCTCATATGTGACTTTGGAGAGAATACCTATGCCCTGAACCAAGAATGGATGGAGAACTTATTTTTAACTGTGTGTATCCATCTCAGACATTTTAACCAGGGCTCAAAGGACACAGATAATATTATCCTGTTGGCAGGTTCCTACCTAAATTAGATCTTTCAAAATTCATCTCTGTTTTCTTCAGCCATTATATAAATTTGAAGGACAGAATCCAAGGCCTTCTCTTCAAAGTGGCCAGTGGATATGTATTCAAGAAATGAGATACTAGATAGAGTTTTTAAAACTGATACAAAAAAAATCACGTTTGTCACTGTCTATAAAGGCAGAGGCTGTGTTTCAGTTAATTCCTGCATTTTACTGGGTTTAATAGCCATTCTGGCCTGCCTCTGCACCCACCAGCACTACTCTGATGAGGATTTTTTCTGTTTTGTCAGCATTTATGATCATGGATTTGTTCTTTCCTCATATCAGTTGACACATAAGGACATAATTAATGACAGTTTCATTATTAATCCTGCTGGGAAAAAAAATGGAGAATCATCTTGTGAGCAGCTGCAAAGAGGAATGTATTTCCTCCTTTCACATATTCAAGAAGTAAAAGTAAAAGTAAAAGACAGAAAAAAATAATTCAGAGAGGCCTGTCCCTCTCAAGGGAATGTGGAACAGGAAGTAGAGATGGAAGGACCTGAGTTTTAAGAGGCTTACATGAAAACCAGAGATATTGTAAACTGAAATAGATGTAGAGATAATACATGGGTATGAATTATAAATAAAAATGTTGACACCTATCAAGTTAAGGTGAAGCAGTTTTCCAAAATTATCAGTCCATTCCCTTCTGTGGGACGTTTACTGGAAACAGTTATCAGTCCTTTCTAAGAAATACCACGTAAGAAACTGCTAAATCAGATATCATCAAGAAAAAATTTTTGAGTGATTTCTGTCTTATCCTTGGATAGAGAATGAATGCTGTGGTTGTTTAAAAATAATCTCAAAATAAATAAGTTGTTGTATGGGAAAAGGTTCTCATGTCAATGCTTGTTTCCAGGCCAACACAAATCCACAGACATTGTTTTTATCATATAAACAAGATATCTTAGGTCTAGACTCAGAACTCTCCCTTTTTATACCCATTTATTGAAAATGAAGTACAATTAGGGCAAGCAGTCATTTTTGTTTCAGAGATATTTAAGGCTTATTACCTTGGGGTTAAATCAATAAATCAGTGCTTAATTTCTGAGGATAATTCTAATGCAATACATCAACTGACACCGAAGGCTTGAATTAAGTCTTCAGTTCATGTCTGGCTTATCTGATTGACTTAAAGGAAACCCAATTCAGACAATCCAATTTGCTGGAAAGCTGGGCCTTTCCATGCTGAAGAGCTAAAAATTTTCCAAAATGCTGATTTTTATTGGATTAGCATGACATTTGATGGTGAGATCCAAAAACTTTTACTAGAGTCTGCTACAAGGAGAATGGATATCTCAATTTTCTCTTGCCTCAGCAACTCTTTTGCCTTCTTAAATGCTAGGATGGAGACAGATGGGGCTTGTAGCACATTTGAATGTCACCAGTCAGTCTATTTCAGAACAAGCATGGGGAAAGGGAGGCAGAGGGCCTTCACCAGTAGATCCACCAGGGAGTTTGCTACTAGCACTTCCTTGCTTCTGCATTTCTGAGCTGATACCAGAGCAGGAGGAGAGTGGCACTCAATGTTAGACCTATGACAATAAAAGCTGCATAAATTAACAAAATCTTCACTTAACAGGATGATAAAAATTCATACAGAGTTCATCTCTAGGAAGAAAATTAATGTCCAATAACATTAAATGAGCGAGGGCCAGTTTCAGGAAGAGGAAATAGCTTGTTGTTGCTTCAAGGTTGAATATGACAGAAGGTCATAAATTAGTCTTGCTTCTGCTGCCTCTGTTGCCTATGCCACAGCCCATTAAAGCCAAGCTGGCTGCTGGAGAGTATATATAAGGAGGTAAATACTTCTGGAGAGGAAGATAAATTTTCTAACTCCCCATCCTTCACTTTCCCTGGCAGCACTCAGTACCATGAGCTAATTCTCCAGAGCTTTCCTGCTTCTCTGTCCTAGTTCTAGTGCTTTTCCTTCCCACACCCACCCCACGTAATTTCATTGACTCAAGTGGTCAGTTCTTGCGTGGACAAACCAATAACAATAACAATTGGTAATAACAATCCAGTGACATTTGCACTGCTGAAAAAATGTGAGCTGTCCTTGCACCCAAGAGTTTGAACCTGAGTCCAGCTTTACAGCTAAAATGTTCATGAGAGAAACAGAGCTTCATCTATGACTTTTCTACAGCCTTCTAGTTGTCACAGGGTCATAGAAGAGTTTAGTTTGGAAGAAATTTCTGGACATCATCTGATCCAAACCCCTGCTCAAATTTTGAGGTTAGGTTCACTTCCAAAGTTGGATCAGGTTGCTTAGAGTGAGATCACTGAGTTTTGAAAATGTGCAAGGGGATATTGGGCAACTTTTTGGACTGTTTAACTATCCTCAGTGTGAACAAATTCACCTAATATGTAATGGGAATTTGCCATATTGTAATTTTTGACCATTGCCTCTCAACATTTTGCTGTCTTCTGATGAGGCAAGTGTGACTCTGTCTTCTTTCTCTCTATCTGCAAATTACCTTCATCTTTTCTTCTGGACACACCTAGATCAATGTCTCCTTGTAACGCTTCTAGTAAGATCACACTTGGTAAATGATTCCCTGTTTGTCTAATGTTTTCTTATGTTTTGGAGAGCAAGAATCAAAAAGCAACTGGGGAAAAGGTTTCTTTTCTATGGGGTTTGATTGATTTAAAAAAATATATATAATTCACATTGATTTAGACAGGAGGAAGGAAATCAGAGTTTTAAGTTATTCTTCAAACCAGTTTTTCTTTCATAGATGTGTTTTATATTGTCTTTTCCCATGGTCATTGTATGCCTTGTTATAAAGCAAGTTGATAAGCTGAGCTTGCAGAAACACCTGTTTCTGGAATCCGTTGAGCAAAAAGCAAAAACATTTTGTGAGTACAATACAAATCCCAGCAAACTCTGCAAGCACAAATTTCACAGGTGCATGTTTTGCCTTGGGAAACAGGCTTTCCCAAAGGGTGACATAAATCCTTCAATGGGTACTGAAAATAAAAAGAAATAATAAAAATAAAAAGAATAAGTAATCAACAGAAACCTTAAGGGTCAAGATCTATAGGAAAATTTTAAATTATTCCTCATATACAGTGTATTAAGAAACATCAACATCCCTCCTCCATTTGTACAGCGCCCAGGCCGCAAGAATGAAAGGGTGCAAAGCCGAGAGGCACAGTGAGTCAGGCTCCAGACACAGAGCTGTCATCACTTATCATCTCTGCTGGGAGATGAGAAGATGGCTGAGGCAAGCTGAACCAGAAGGAGGTGGCAGCCAGGTGGCAATAGATGGAAAAATAATGTCATGGTATGTCTGCTCTGGATGGAGGAAAATGGCTTCTGACAAAAAAAAAATTCCTCAAGCTTCCCTTTTGCTTCCTCAGAGAGAGGGATGGGAAAAAAAAGCCAGAACTGGCAGAGTCTGTTTGAGCACAGAAGGAACTTTTCATGGGGAGTGGCAGTGGCAGGAGCCCCAGGGCCACCAGTGGGACTGGTGATGGAAGATGATTTTAGCTTAATGGATGGTGCCTGCCTCTGCTACAATGGGGGGCTATAAATTGAGGAAAGGAATACATGCACAGCTTCTGCCAGTAGAGACTGGATCACATTCAGAACTGTTATGTGGAGTACTGTGCATTAGATCAGCTTTGGTCTCATTCAAGCAGTCTTAAACCCACTTGCATCACATCTATTAGTGTTCAAGCCAGGAGTAAGCTGGTCCAATGTGTGCTCCAGGCACTCTGAAAGATCTCCTCTTAGTGGGTGCTTTACATTAACACACAGGGGCATACTTATACTGAATCTTTTTTGGGTTTATGTGACCAATTTATGCCAGTTTAACTTCATTGCTTCATTAACTTTATTAACTTCATTAACTTCATTAACTAACTTCATTGCTCCTCTCTTTGCAAGTAAGTTGAGCACAATAAAAGGAGACCAGAATCTCTCACAGTGTAAATTATGGGTGGGTGCAGTTGGCACTGTCTTCACCTCAGTTTTTAATACAGCTTCTTCAGTTAGCTATGGAAACAGTGTTTTTCCTAAGCTTGTCTGGCAAGCGTCACATCCTAGTCTCTCTCGTCTTGCAGATGCTGCTAAAGTTTCCACACTCAGAAAAGTTTGGAAGCATGTCTGTCCGGGAGGAAATCTTGCATCTCCTTGGGGCTGCTTTTCAAAGGCTTTCACCACAGCCAGAAGGAAAACCTTATATTTGAAAATAAAGCAAATTTCTTTTATGTCAAACATCAAAATGAATTAAGCATTGTGCTCTGTAGGTGTCCATGAATTCACAGAAATATTTATTTCTCATGAAAATGTAGTGGAATTAAAAAGCCAAATAAACACACACCAGAAATCTGTCCTTCACCTCTACCAGTTGCAAGCTATAAAAGCTGCAAAACAGAGTGGAGCCTTCCAGGGTTCACACTGAGAAGTTGTTGAAAAGTCTAACCAAGCATGACTAATGACTACTGGGGTATTTGCATGGATTCTGTTTGCAAGCATCAAGTGTGTGAAACCAGATAATTTGAGGAAAAACGTAAGCAACACAGACAGGAACTCCAAATTTAAAAGGCATGTGTAGTGGAGGATAATCACAGCAACACAACCAGTGTCTCCTGGTACCAGGCAGCTGCGTGGCTGCATCCAGTGAGAGGAAGGGTACATTGTTTTCCTACAAGGACTGATGCAATTAGAAATCAAGGAGAGAGATAATCAATACCACGTATTAATGCTACAAATGCTGTAAATTACAAAACAAGTATTTGGCAGTAACCTGCATTATGTGAGTTGTTAATTCCCCTGAAGATAATACGTATCACCAAAAAGTAATCAGTATATGTTGCTTAGTGCTCCAGTCTTCCCTGTACCATAACCATGCTGCACCATAAAATTGAAATTCCAGAGACTTTTCAGGCTTGCACTCATGCCCTGAGCAGCCATGTGAGACCTTATGTCTGGTTGGAGTCAGTGAGAAGAGGGTGCTCATATACTGCTGTGGGCTGGACTCAGTCAGAGGGCATCTTTAGAGAGCAGCTGTGACAAAACTGTGAGGGTCTTGATCCTGTAGGTATATGAATATTGACCCTGTACATAGCCTTCATCAGGCCCCATCTGCACAACTCTCAGATTGTGCTGGGCACATTTCCTGTGCTTTCCCAAGGAGGGGAAACAGATGATTTTTGGGGCTGCCTGTCACTGGGGGTAAAAGCCAGAGATACCAAATTCAGAAGGGAAAGAAGGGGGGAAGGAGTGGCTCGCTGGGGAGGCCTGTCTGTTTCCAGGAGCAGCAGAGGTCCTGGGGTGAATGGTTCATAGACAGGTCCTGCCCAAAGTGTTTGCTTGTGGCCTCACAGGGAAGGTGAGCTTGGCTTTCCCTGGCACCTGAAACCCTGCACATCCTTCCTTGCCCTGTGCAGTGTTGCCTTCAGAAAATGCTGAGAGAAAGTTCCAAAAGCAACCAGAGGCTATCCAGCAGTGCCTCTGCTCTTGCAGCTGTGTCAGACTTGCAGTCACATGGAAACCCCCAGCTGAGAAGGGCTCACCCTCTCCTTAGGCCTGTGCCAAGGGGTGGCAGGGCTCCATTCAAGAAGAGGAAGGATATTTTCCCTCACCATCCTTCTTCACGGGAAAGGGATGCAGCTTTCCACCCTAGGAATGCTGGATCTCCAGCATTGGTGTAATTCTGCCTGCACAGCAGAATCAGGGAGAGAAGCCTACACAGTGAGAACAGGAGGGCTAGAATTTTGCATGGTGGGAGCTAGCAGGGGTACATAGCCGCAGGGCTCTCCCTGTGCTCCCTGGTAGGGGTGCAGCCCACAGGATAAAAGCCTGCCTCCATCTGTCCCTCCCTCCTGCTGCCATCTGGCACTGCTTGGCTTTGCAGAGGATGAAGCATTCCCTCTCCTTGTCAACAGCAGTGTCCAGCCAAAGAAGCACAAGGTTTTTTGTCTCATGACACCTTCAGACAAGAAAGGCCAGAAGTGTTCTGGGATAAGGAAAGAAAAAGATTCTCAATTCAAACTTCTCTCTTTTTTTATTGTTATTTTTCCTGCTATCAGTGAGAGATATAGGCCAAAGGCTCTACAAATTTGTACAGAACTATCAGTAGTGAAGGCAAATCTGACTGCCTCAAAGGCATTATTTTACTGGACTGCTGTATGGACCCACCAGCACCTCCAAGAGTCTCTCAGGATTTCCTCCAGTCCCATTTACTCTCCTGTCTTATTCAAAATTTCAAAGTGTGATTACCTTACAGGAAGGGGAGGGCAGGCCAGGGTCCATTTTTAGGCTGAATATGATATCTCTGAATCTATTACAGAGACCGCAGTAAGGCAATACACAGCAATGGCTCTCCTCAGAACTTAAATCCAGTTCCTGCTGCCTTCCCACATCACCTGGGAGACAGCAATGCCCACACTGGGGGGGACAAGGGGAAGGGAGGTATGCACTGCCTGTCAAAGACCTCCAGTCCAAAGGCACTGTGGTATTAGCGCAGATATTAAACATCCGGATCTAGAACTGGGTGATTGAGGTGCCCTCTTGTATGCCCATGGTCCCAACCCAGGATATGTGGAATAATCTATGTAATTTTATTCCCCTTAGTGCTTCAGAGAAGTCCCAGTGACTGTAATACATGCTAACTTAATCTTAGCCACAGAAAAATATGTTTCTAATTTACAAATTCGGCAATTTTTCAATAAAAGTTGTTGCACTTTGTCTGATCTATTCTCAAAATACGGAAGTGCTTGAAGCATGACCACCTGCAATAACAGATTACTGTTCCCTAAAATATTGCCATACACCTACAATGTGGAGGCGTAAAGCTTCTCTAAAAAAGATCTTTGTTATTTTTTCTAAAAGAAAGAAACGATCCCAAAGTAAAGCTGGTTTTCAGCAGCCTCTCTGCTCCCCAATGCAACTGGCATCAAAGTCTAATGAAAACCTGTTTGCGGACACTGGATCTGATCCAAGGTACACTATTGGCATATTCTAGACCCCTTGGGACATGACTCATATAAAAAACACAAGGCTGTCATCAGATGGCTGGTGGCTCAAATAAATCAAATTTACTTTGAAAATTGAGGCATACCAAAATTTTATTAGGTGAAACCTTGGCATTTCTTATAGCCAACTTGCACATATATATTTTTATTACTTACAGCAGTTTAAAAGTATGCTACCAATCATATGCAAAACAAGACGCGATTGCAAGCGTACATTTTTTACTGGGTGGCAGGAGGAACTCTGTTGTTTTCTTTTAAAAGCCCTGAATAGTGCTGCATGTTTGTTAAAGGTGGCACAGCAGAACGGGCCTCTGTGTTTATTTTCCTGCGAGTGGCTGGGCACATATCCTCTGTTTGTGGTGTCAAGCTCTGACTTCAAAGAGCAGCTTCTCCTACGAATAATTACTCACTAAAGCTATCAACCGCAATACAAAAATGACATATAAGGTTTGCAACATATGTTTACAAGAAACAGGCATAAATGATGCTGAATTCCCTTGAGAGTTAAGGAGGGACCTGATCTTCAGGCTTGAAGAGGTTGTTCCCATGGTAGCCCACGTGCAGGGACAGAGCCTGGTGTTCCATAGCCAGCCCAGCAGGCACTCCTAGCTCACGTGTAGGGGGCTGTGGAGGGACCCCTTCCCTGCACAGGAAGTTTCACCTGAACATGAGGGAGAACTCCTTCACTGTGTGAGTGACCACACACTGGAGTTAGAGAGGCTGTGGAGGTTCCCTCCCTGGAGATATTCAAGAATGATCTGGATATAATCCTGGGGACTGTGCTCTAGGATGACCCTGCTTGAGCAAGGAGGTGGGACCAGAGGACACCCTGAGGTCCCTCCCAACCTGACCAGTTCTGTGATTCTGTGATTCCTGTACCCACACCCATAGAGGCTCACCGATTGCTTCAACACCAAAGGCACTATCAAACAGGGCCAAAGTTCCAATTCCTCTAATCCTCCTGCAAATGAACTAAAACCAAGGAAAAGGCCATATTTTGGAGAAGAGTACATGCTTTTGGAATTTATGATAGAAGCCAAATCCACAAATTAAAAGCAAATACATGATTTTTTTTTTAAAATTTCCCAGATTTTCTTCTCTTCAGACAGAGGAGCCAAACTCCCACTGATGTTTCTGAACATCATTTATCCAAGAGAGCAGCAAGATAGCCTCTCCTTTAAACTAATACTAATAGGAGTTGAAAACTGCAGATGTGGTCTAATTTTCCCTAAAAATACAATGACAGTCTATGGGAATATATTCAGATATAGTCTGAGAAGGATGCTGGCTCTGCTCCAAAATAACTTAATTCACTGTGCAAACACAAAGAAAGGGAAAATAATGGCACTGTAGATAAAACCATGAGATTGCTGTATCTGACAGTGTGCAGCTTTGGGACCAAGATATTCTTGTCCAGATGCTGACACCCCTGTCACACAAAAACGAGCTGCTGAGGTACTCAGGAGCTGGTTCCTGGGGAGTGCTGTGGTCTGGTGCTCCATCTTGCTGGAGATCAGACCTGCTTGCTTGGAGGAGCTCACCCATGAATGAGGTGCTTCTTAACATGGTGAGATTCTTCCCAGAAAAGAATAGTGTTAATCAAAGCAGAATTTGGCCCCAGATATGAAACCCAATGGACCTTAATAAATATAGTATTCAGTGGTAAAAAGAGGAGCATTTATAAGGAAGTGGGAAGGCACTGTCTAGGTGGTGTGAGCTGAGTCCTTCCAGGAGTACTGGGTAGAGGGTGCAATTCTAACAGATCCTGAGGATCATTGTAATTTTCTTTCTTTGAAGTAAAAGACACAAAACTCCATTTTATTTCCATAGGAAGAGTAAGGCCAGGGATGAGCTGCTGCTTCCAGAGTCTGCCATCACAGACCATCTGACCAGTTCTTCTAGGAATCAGGAAACATTTTCCATTTACCATTTATTTCCGACAAAGAAATGTTGCTGGAAGCTAATAAAAATTTACCTCTGATATACAGCATTTACAGCAAATTTAAAACATGAATGTTCATGAGGCAACATCCACCCATAAGATGTTCCTAATACAATGGGCTGCAAAGGTTTTTCCAATAGAAATTTGAGGTCTGATCCAAAGCATTTGAAGAAAGAGTTTCTTTGATATTAGTGGATTTTATCCTTAGCCCCTAATTCCATATGTTGCTGGGTGTGTTTGTTTAGTCTGGAGCTGGATGTAATAGCACTCCAAAGACTTGAGAAATTTCTGCAAAATTCAGGCTTCTTCCCTTATCATGAATGGACACATACTTCCTCTTGAAATAACAGAAAACTGAGTCATTTGGAGAGACATCATCAGTATTTAGTCACTGAAATGCAGTGTTGTGACTTAAAATTTATCCCCACAGATATTTGATGAGCTTCCAGGAAAAAAAAAGAAAAAAGGAAAAATATAGCAAAAAAAATATGAACTTGCAAGTGAAGGAGAAATAAATTCTGGTAGCCTGTGGGTCTCTTGAGATAATCTCTTGTCACTTCAACCCACTGCTTGAATATTTTCCAGTACTAGTATTCTCTCATTGTTTTGGCTGCTCTATATATTTCAACAATTTTATTCCCCCTAAATAAAAAAAGTCATCAGGTCATAAAATGTTTCTACAATTTAATTTAAAAAATAATATTTACTGTCTGCACAATTTAAATTTGGCCTTCTTTACATATGTATCAGGATGCATATGTATTTAGTACATATGTACATAACCACATAGTATTTTTCCCCAAGGGGTTGCAATATTTTCATTTGCAAGATAACATTTTTTGCCAAATCCTTAATTCTTGAGTGATTGACTCTGAGACTGGGAAAAGAACTGCAGCTGAGAAAGAGAAATTTGTCCTTGTTACCTAAGTATCCCAGAATCTGTTTCTCAGATTTCACCTTCCAGCCATGACTTCCTTTCCAGCTCACCTCCAGTTCTCCCTTCTAAATTCTCTTCTGATCTATTCTTCCTTCCTTGTTTCCATCTCTCAGACCACGCCTCTTGCCTAAGTAGTCCCACATTTCCTTTCCACTTGCCAGTGATCCTACAGGAAACACCTTGCTGCCATAATATGTCTCTTTCCTTTCCACCTGGCTGCACTGGGATCAGATCAGAGGACTTCCTCCTCCTTTTCCGGAGGGATTCCCTGGCAGATGGTGGCAGGAGCACTGGAGGAGCCAGCAGAGCGGGACAGAGCTGGGACATGTTCATTGCCTGAGTGGCGACACCTTTGTGGGCTGAGAGCAACGTGAACATGCTCAGCAGCCCTGCACTCTTCCAACTGATCCAGTAAAAACTTCCTGCCTACAGGAGCAGCCTTTTCCCCAAAGCTTAGCTAGTCTGGGCAAGCTTTCACAGGAGCAGACCTAACTCTTGTAGAAAGGCCACATAAGAGGGGATGAGTCACCCAGTGTGATGGTACTCGAGCTTCCTTTTTTAAAAAGAAAAAGTCACCACTTTCTTCTACAGAAGCAGAGATGATTATTTTTTCCTAGTCTGATCTTGTCTGTAGATATAGATATGGATACATTTTTTTCTGCCTGCTGCCTGTATGTTCAATTATTTATGAGAAGATTGACCCAATCACAGATGGCAATTTTAGAATATTCAGATCGTAGTTTTGGATAGTTGTTATCAAAATGGGATCTTCTGCTGCGATGTGTCAATATTCTTAGCAAATCGTAGTACAGGTAGTCCTGCAGTCCTAAACCCCACCCCACACACAGAGCCATTTGACTCTGTGTGTATTGGCCCAAACTCCAGCCTTCCTCTCAGTCTGCTGTGGCAGTGATGTATGACAACTGTGTCACATATAAATGAACTAAAATAAGCCATCAGGAGACCCTGCTGCTAATTTAATTTAAGGGTGAATACTTCTAACACCCAGAGAAGAGATGACGGGGCAAGCCCGGAGGCAATCTCTACCTCCCAACTCAGACTAGACACTAGGAAGTTCCTACTAAAGCATCCCCAATACTTTAAAAAATCAGCTTTCAGAGCCTGTGATATTGTGGGAGTGTTGTTTGGAGGGAACACTGCTTTTTTACGATTTTTTTTTCATCATTTCAAATTTCTCTTCTCTATGAATTACAAGAAAATGTTTCAGAAAGCTGCATTTATGCTGTGGTCTCCCAACTGCTAGACCTTGAAAATTGAAGCTGGGGGATGCAAGTTTCACAGAAAATAATGGAAAATTAGTAGACATGAAACATTCATGTGTAGCTGATGGCTGGGTCCACAAGGACTTCCAGCTCTGCAGAAAAGCTGTCACAGTCTTGGGTTTTTAGTCTAATTAAAGAGAAGTTGGAGGCTTTGCAAAAGTAATTTCTTTTCTACATACACAGCTATTTCATGAACCAGACTTATTTCCTCATTGCCAAATTGCATTTCAGAATGTGTCCTTGCTAAATAGAGTGAAATGTATTTCCATTTTTCATGGCTGAACCGTATTTTAGCTGAGGGGGAGGCAGAAGTTCCAGTACCATTTCCTGAAGTTAATGGCAGACCTGCCATTAATTTCAGCATCCAAGGATTTAAGGAAAGAGATAACAGACCCTCAAATGGTTTTAAGTTCATTGAAATGTTAATCCACACTGAAGCATATGCCATTCAGTTGAGATACACGTTTACACAGCTGAAGATGACAAGTTTAGTTTGACTGAAGACCGGAGGAGAGAATGATACCTCCTCCTACATGATCTGCCCCCTGAAGAAAACATCTGCCTGCATGTTTAACCAGGAATGTGAACTGCTAATGTAATCTGACCTTTAGACAAAGGGAAGATCACTCCAATGTACAAATAGAGAAGAGGCTAGAATGTTGACTGTTTTCTGCACGTGGGGATAAAAACAAAATGAAAATATATAAAGGACAGAAGGACATGATTGCTTAGTGAGTCAGGGCTTCCAGGCGCCGAGGAGAAAATATGAGAGCTTGAGTTCAGCCTGGCATGGTTCTTGGAAATTATCTGAAGTGGATCCACTGATGTCTTTGTAGAAGTAACAATGTGTATCAGGGCTGTGAAATCTTGTCTCACAATCAAATATGTGCAAGCTCCATTTTAGTCCAAGGATCAGCACTTTCTGTGAGCAGTAGGGTTTTGAGGGAAGGACTTTTTGTAATGCTCCTTTTAGATCAAAGAGCTTCCTAGGATCTGGTTAATTAAACTTAATTGTCAGTACAGTGTAAATGATGTGGCAGGTGTCACTAGCCTTCTGTCTGTGGAAAGAGCAGGAAATAAAAGAGAGGAAAGGACCCTTGTTTTTTGGGTAGATGGTGTAAGGAGGGGTATAAATTTAGTTATTTTTCTGCTCCTTAGTACCCCAAATGCATTTTGAGGCACTAGGAGGCACCTGAGGGATGCACAGTCCCTCTCTTTGCATATTCAAGCAATGGGCTATGCACGGACCTGGTGAAAAACCACAGGCACAAGTAGAAGACTGTGCCTGGCAGCTTTTCCATCATGAGACTCACTGCCTCAGTAATGGTTCACAAAATGATGCTTTTTCATTATGTTCTTTCAGCTCTATTCTTTTGAGTAATGAGAGTTGGTTCATTATCAATGTGACATCAGAGAGACTGACTGGAATGATCCACGCCTGACCCATTTAAATTTCTGAGAGCACCTGAGGCACGTGGTTTCAGAAGAGTCACTGGAGAAAAGCTACCAGTTCTCTGCAGTCTTAGAGATCTGTTAAAAGCAGCCATCAGCAGCCCAGATCAATAGTCTTCAGAGGTCTGCCAGGGCCTTCCTTGTCTGGTAGCACCAGCATTTCACATTCAAAATGCTGCTGTAGTATAAACTGCTTGGGCATGTTTGCTCGTCTCACAGGGACAAGCTACTCAGTCATCCCATAACTGTCTGATGGTCAAGATTTTTTGTTCATCCTGGATTTATTGTGCTTGCATACACCTAGCATGGATTCTTTCACCACCACAGTGCACAACTGTTAACCTCCATACCATTAAACTCTGCCTAATTACTGCTGCAGGGGTCATCAACTTCTCATTGAGATACTCCTGCATATTGAAAATGCCTCCTCTCTGCCATCCTTCATCCACAGGAGCTGTGACTTCTTGCCTTACTGGTGGCAGCAGATGTGGGCAATCTGCAGGAGGTGCAGCCTTGTCCCAGGGGATGGGGGGATGACCCTGATGCCAGCCAATGGAACCTTAGAGCAGCATACTCTCCAGCTTCTTTTTTTTTTTTTTTTAATTTTTCTTTTTTCTTTTTTTTTCTTTTTTCTTTTTTCTTTTTTCTTTTTTTATTTTTATTTTTATTTTGCATCCTCTGTAGCAACAAGGCTACTGCAGCAAGGATTTCCTTTGTGTGTGGTTTAGCACTGCTGAATTCACACCCAGATATGCATTTGAGCAGTCCTGATGCTCTGATGCTTTTGTTGCAGTTACAAGCAGCAGACTGTAAAATGAGCTCTGCATTAAGGCTTGCTCCTTTAATTGAGAAGTCCAAACACCTCTTAATTGAGTGTAGAGCTGCTACATTGTACTCCAAAGTCTCCAGAAGGTAATTTGGATCCTTCACTCTTCCCCTTCTGAGAAGGTGGTTGTTCTTTTTTATGCCATCTTTTTTTTCAATGTTTTGCTTGTGTTTGAGCATGTTTTAAAGATTATTTACCTCAAGAAGAAGGGAAAGTAATAGTCCAAGGGCTGCCCGTGCTATCTGCCTCACCAGCAGTTTATCTGCTGTAAAGATTACCAAATGCTGTCAGAGCAGCCAGCACTCTAGCAGTTGCTGTCATAGCTGCAACAATTTGTAGCACAGAAGGGATCAAGTCCATTCAGACACTAGTTTTTTTAATGCCTTCAGTTTGCATTTTCCTCAGAGCATCATTAAACTCTTTTAAACTAGTAGTACTCTGTTAATTTCATTAATCCAGTCACATATTCAGAAATTGCTTTTTCTATTTTTTATTTTTATGATTCAATTTATAAAAAGAGAAATGCTTTGTGCTCACCAGTGGCTTTTGGGACAAGCGATTTTGTAGAATTTTCACAGTCCCAGCAAATGCTTTGTCTGGGGGTTTAATAGGAGCTGTTAAACTACACAGCAGGTTGTACCTTTTAGCGTCGATTACGCTCAGTAAACCCAGCACATTTTTCCCATCAGTTACACTCTCTGTGATTATACACTGCTCCAGCCTCACTATAGGTGGGCCAGGCCTCCTCTGAGCAATTTAACAAGTCATTTTCCCGCCAACAGCCAGACATATTAATGCTTTTCAAAACACACACACACACATACACACACACACAAACACAAACACAACCCTCAGCTGCTCCCTGTGGTTGCTCCCTGGCATGAGAGCAGGATTCCACCTTCAAGGCCAGCAGCTGGAGCTGTGACACTTGGCCCAACATCTGTGCCATAAAGGCGGCACACGCCGGAGCTGCTGGCCCATCACGTGCTGCACAGGAGCTCCCTGGGCTCAGACCATGGCTCTGGGCACAGCAGAGCAGGCAGTAGAGCCCCAGTGCCGCTGCCACACCAGAGCTGAGAGCCCTGCTGGTGTGTCCATGGGGAGGGCTGGTACACTGGGACACCCTGCAGCAGCCCATTTTGACTGTGGTTTGTGCCTACTGCTGCTACAGCAGAGTTTGACTCCCAGGTTAGAGGAAGTGAGCAGGGGGTTTTAGGGCATTCCTGCCCTGTCCCACACAGCCTGCAGAGAGTAGGAAGGCTGGTTCAGCCACTAAGACCAATTGATCTTTGCAATTGATGACTATGTTGAAGAGGTACAGCTGAGATTTTTCATCAAATTACACAGAACAAAAAATACAAACTGCAGTGAACATCCCCTCTGAGGACATCCCAAGAAATTGAAGAAGAAAGTCTTTGTTGCTTTATTTGAGCTGTTCTTGGAAGAAAGATAGTTGCTGGCCTGTGCTGAAAGCCCATGCCTGTGTCCTGATCTTGTTTATTTTGCTAGGCGAGGCATGGTCCTAATTTTTCTTTTGATGACACTGGGGTAACTAAGAGATGTTTGACAACTTTAATGTAAAAAATTTCCTGTCCACCTCAAGTGAGCTTCTGGCTGCCTGCTGCTACATATTAATATAGCTGATAGGAAAATAAATGGCTGCTTTCAAAAAGGCAGGCATTTCAAGCTTTGCTTCGCCCACTGATAGTCCCTCTTTTCATGGAATACGTGGCTATTCGATCTTGTAGCTCACTTGCTTTTTACAGAGAAGATTTTCTGCTTTAAACCTCAGTGAAATGTAGTGGTCACTGCACAACAGCCTGTCAGGAGGTAATGCTACAGCTTCATGTGAGGATGATACAGGAAGGTCCTTGGATCTGGTGTTCAGCAGGACACCCTGCTCTGAACAGTCATGAACTGTGTAGAATATTCTTTCTGGAGGAAAAGCTGATCTTTTAGAAGCTGGGTTTTCACAAGGGAATTTTGGCAGTTAGACTCTCATGATTCTGCATGCTGGGAACTTTCATCAGCTACAATAAAAATAAGAGGAATTGGCACATGGGATTTCTGTGTCCTGGAAAAAGCACAGAATATGACAAGAATATGACTACAAGGCTAGTGCTAAGCACCACTGAAACTTCTCCTTTCATCTCCTGGACACGATCAAGATGGTGAAAGTATTTTCATTTGTGCCTCTGGGCCAAAGCCTGCGTGGTGAAGGACTGTCCTGATTTCCCATTAGCTTCAGTGAGATTTGAGGCTGGTTAGCAAAGAGGAATCTTACACTTGTCAAAAAGCACCTAAGGAGCAGAGGGGATCCTTTATGCAGGAACCTGATGAGAGCAAGACGTTTAAAGTGTTTTAGCACACTGAGGTACAATGGGGAATGCATTTGTGAAACAATAGGTCTAGTAAATTGGAGACATCTTTTTGGTTTGTTTTTTTTGTTTCTCTTTTCACCACAGTTTCATTAGTTTCTGTTAAAACATTTAACAGATGTTTAATTGACAGAGTCAGAAACAGTTTTCCAATCATGTATCACTTTAATTATCTGATGGTCTTTTCAGCTCTCTCATGGATACTCCATTTTATTGAGATAAATTATTTGCTGCATTTCAAGGTTCTCTGCCTGAATTCTGCTTATCTTCTCATTACTTTTCCCATAGGAAGACTTTGTAAGAAACTTGGGAGGGGAGAGGAGTACAGAAGACAGGACAGGACTTTATGCTGCTTCAGCCACAACAGTCCTTTTTTCAGAAGATTTCATTTGAAAGTTGAAGTCTGAGTGCAACACTATTTTAATGAATCAGCAGTGTAACTCTGACCTAATAGGAAGTGTTTCATGATACATGTTACTTGGGATTTTGTGCCTGTGTGAACATCCTGTTCTCAGCTACATATCCCAGAGCCATATTAGTGAGAGGAGCCCCTGACTAGACATCCTTTTTTTTTTTTTCTTGTTATTTTTTACATATTTAGCTTTAGCAGAGATACTGCAAACGTTATCACTTTATCAATGATTCAAAAAAAAAATTGTTTAAATCAATGATAAAGTTGTAAACTGTGACAGTATGGACAGGATTTTGCCCAAGGTAGAAGGTAATGAATTTTTGAATTTTCAAAGTTATGGTATCTCTCCATCCCTAAAATAATTTAATGAAAGATTTAATGCTCACCATCTCTGAAAAATCAGCTTGCAAAAGCCTAAAATTCTATAAAACACCATCACAAAGAAAAGGTACCTCTTGAAGATATGTTCTCTGTGTAACTTGCTTTCTAATGAGATGCAAAACATCTGACAATTGGGTTTGGGGAGCACAAAAAAGCCCTGTTGGTGTTATGCTGTAAGGCATATCTAGGGACACCTCTAACCAGCCATGTTCTCCTAATTGCAGTAATGCTTCTTTCAGTAAAGTTTTCATGCTTTTTAACCACTAACCTCTATGGATAGGTTAAAATAATAAGTCACCAAAAGCTATTTAGAGGGATTTTTTCCCCCTCCCTCTTCTAAAATAATCTAAGCCTTTTTTTGAGGGTGATAATGTCACCAATCACTTTCACAGTTCCAGTCACTGGGGGACATCCAGATCAACATTTCTCTAACACTTGGAGCCAGTCATCACTGTCCATGCTCTCCCCACCACCCTAAATGTTTTCCTTGGGTTGCCATCTGTCCCTATCACCAAATTTTCCATTGGAAATACTCTACAGGTCCTTGGTTTCACAGATCACCCTGGTCACAGGGCTTGCCCAGTCATTTGTGCCTCCATACATTTCTTTTATGGAAGCATTACTGTAAATGCTTACAACTTATATGAATGATTTTAATGATATAGACAATCTGTAAAACCAAAGTGCATGTTCAAGTGTCCACTTCATGCTTGGCAACAGCTGAAAGATTTGGGATCCATCATGAGACTTCATGTTGTTATGGAATGGCCTGGGATTTTCTGTTCTTCCTGGATGAAAAAAGGCTCTTAGAAAGGGACACTATGATCTACTCCACAGCATTGCTTCTGGAGAGGGGGGAAAGCTTCAGGGGCATGACAGAAGTTTATTTTCCACAGCAAGGTGATAGTATCAGCTAAGCTGCATGCTAGTTAAATATGTTTAATCAGAAACAGGTATAAAAAAATTAAATAAAATTAAAGAAGAAGAGTATAACAGTAAAGAAACGAGTCTTTCCAAATTCTTACCACACCTGGCATGTAGCATGTATTTCAGCAGATGATATCATTTACCCATTATGAGTGTGTTATAGAGATACATTAGATTTGCCTTTTTAAGAAAAGGATGTTAACAGCCTTGAATAAAATTGGGACAAATAGTGTAAACAGGATGGCATATAAAGTGTGATACAGTATGCAGAGGGCAAAGTATGTTTGAAGGTTAGCTTATTAATAAAACATGGCTGGCCTTGATTTCGTTTATAAGAAACTTAAGACATTTATCAGCATCTGTCTGAACCCATTTCCAGTCTCTTTGGACTCTGTTGTGGATAAGCTGATTAATAAAAGATGATGCCTTAGGAAGGAAACTTAGATCTTTGCAAGCAATGACAAAAGAAAATTCAGTGCTTAATCTACATATGAAAGGAAACTGGGAAAGTAAACTAGTTTACCACTACATCCCAGGATGCCAATCTCTTATAACATTTCATCTGACTTAGTTTTGGCTGGAGTCTGGAAAAGCAAGAAAGAATTCCAAAAATTAAGTGTGGAATTAATTTACAAGAAAGATCCTAGTGCTCACTTACAGAGACTCTGAAATCTAATCCCATTCCCTTGTGGCTTCCTCCCCTCAGTGTTTTTAACTTTGCAGCTTTCCGTGTTTGTTTTTCATTTGTCTCCTTGATCCTTTAGTCTTTCCTTTCCCTTAGGCTAGAATAAAGTTCTAATACTAAACAAGTGCCACACTTTACTTATTGATAGTTGTTGCCCAATAAAATGTTGCCCTTGGAAGCCAATTAGTGAAATATGTTTCTTGTAATAACCAGTAATTTGTTTAATTTTCATGCATTCTTGCCTGATAGTCAGCCAAAGGGATGCACATGCATGGTTCCTGCATCTGGGACACAGAGACAGCCCAGCGTAGCTGTACGGTGCAGGGTGTTCCCTGCACAGGCCCCTGGCACCACAGCTGTTACCCCTGCCTGGGGTCTAACATTTAGGTATCACTGGCATCCAAGGAACCTCCTCCTAATTCCACAGACTTACAAATTTATTCTGTTACATCACTGGTGTTTGGAAATGGGAATTTGCAACCCATCCTCCGACCTCTTTCCCAAGCACAACATGAAAAACAGTCCCTGGAAATAACCTCTGGAGCTATTCTTCTGCCCTGCTTCAGCTTCACCAGGGTGCTGCTGCAAGGGTCATGCCAGTATGGATTCACTACCTTTCCCCTTAAAAAAGGGTGGCTGCAGGTGCCTTGCCTTCTGGGAATAATCTCTGGCGTGTGACAACCTTCAGGCAGGAAGGGAAAAATCCCAGACGACTGAATATGCAGTTCAGTGTTTTAACATATGGGGAGACAGCCAAACATCCTTAACATTTCATGGCCTGGAATACACTCCAATGAACAGTGGGCATTTGAACCCATGTCTCACTTCCCAAGGGTGGCTGTACCAACTAGCAAAGCACTTAGGAAAGGGAGATATATTTGGTGGCTCCTCATTCAGCTCTGGAAAACATGCTTATCAGGGACAGCAGTAGCTTGAACTAGACAGGCCAGAAAAAATTCTAAAACCAATAAGCCTTCTATAATAAAAATATGTAAATGCCAACCCAGTGGGAACATTGAGCTTTATGAGAGAGGAGTAACATTACTCTCCAGCTTGGGGAGAACCCATGAATATCAGTGAAGGGGAATGTGTGTTACCACTTCATTTAATTCTTGCTGTAAGTCTTGCCCGAAGAGGTTAACAGTGCCTTGTAACAGGACATTTTCCTATCTACTTATCTGAAGTTTTAAACTGAAAATCACACAAAGTCGCACGACAAATCCAAATTTTCTTGAATGGTCCACTGAGAGATTCAAATTTAGGCTCTCCCTCTGTGCCAGCTGAGAACTGAGGACTGCTGCATATTTCTGCAGAGTGGGAGATCAGCTTTTGAAGGCTCATTTTATAAGGAAATATCTCTGGATGCCATTTCACTGTTATAAAGAGAAGTTTGTTCCTTGGGGTAGTTTTAAATGATACTGAAAGCTCCTTTAGATTAACTGGGATTTACACAGATTAAGCAGGCACTGTGGAAAGGACATGCTGAGCCAGATCCTGCACTGGGTTAAATTGGCATGGTGCTCTCAACGACAAAAGAGTCACAATTAAGACCAGCTGAATATCTGGCCCATTGCATTTAAAGACCATGTCAAAGACCACCTACCTTCTAACACAGCTTATAAACATGGTTGAAGACATTTAGAGCCTGTTATGCTAGCTGGAAATTCCCTATCTGGTTTCTGCATCAATGAAAGCACCAAAACAAAGACACTGAGTCCTACATCCACTTGTCATATTCAGTATATACATTTTCCTACCCAAATATATAAAATCATATATATCAAGGATTTGGGGGATTGTTCACATAACTCAGGTTCCAACTCACTCAGAATTCTGTTAAAAAAATGATTTATTAAAGAACAAATAGGGCAATGTAATTTTTTTAAATGTTGCTGTAATCACTCTTGGAGCACATCACGCCACATGAGCAGATCCTTTGATAGCAAATACCGATAGCTCATTCACGTGCCCTTTGTTGCAGTTTTAAATTACAGTCCAAGTATATTTCTCCAGTCTGTAGAAGCAGCAGAGTTGTAATATTGGCTCTTATTCTACATTCTTACCAGTCAAGATCATTCATTGATCCCTGGATGTGAGGATCAATGGTGGTGGCCACATGGCTTTGGAATCATCTGTTGTCTTTTCCATAATGGCACTGTGGCTTTGTGTTTCCCCAGCAGTGATTAATAGACACAAACATGCGTTATGCACATGTTGATAGATTTAGGTGAACTTTGAATTTTCATGGCTTTCTTCTCTCTTCCCACCGCTTCCCTCCCTGCTTTTTCTTTTCAGGAGGTGGGGAGATGAAGAGTGATTCTGCATTGAGAAAGTGAGAACCAGGTCTTTAACGAATATTCACCTCTTGAGGACATGTGATTTGATCAATGAGGCTAGATAACAGAGACCCCATCTAGATGTCCAGGAATAATGATGATGCTTTCCCCCAGGAGGACTATCTGGCTGTTTAAGGACCACTTACAGCAGGCAATCCCACACTGGAGAGCAACCAATGCCTCCAAATGCCCCTCACTGCTAACTGTGTGAAAGTTAACTGTGTGAAAGAAAAAACTGTGGGAAAGGGATGTACAGTGGCAAGCTAATCCCACCCTCTGATCCCCAGCAGCTCTAGCAACCTGGAGGTTCCACTCTGAGGGGAACAATTTTGCTTCCCCTGCCGCAGCTAATGCAGGCCTTTTTCCAGGGGGGAGTGGGGCAGGGCTGGGCAGAGAAAGGATAGATGGAGAGACTTCCTCTCATGCCCTGGGACTGTCCATAGGAAGAAGTAAGGTGAGCAGCTGGACTGGATATTCCTTGGGTGCCCAGCATATACCAATAATGGACTAACAAGTTGTGGCCTCTCCATTAGGTTGTTCTCGTCTACTTCCAAACCCAGACAAAAAATGCTGTTTGGTTACTCCTCATATTAAAATTTGAGGTGAAGCTGTACAGCACTAACACAGAGTCCAGTGAGGAGTGGGACATGAATAAAGGTATCAAAGGAGTGTGCCTGAAGTAAACCATGGCCTGTGTATTGCCGCTACAGTCTCTAGCAACATCACCTCATCTTGAGCAAGAAATTGAGTAGCCTTCCATAGAAATTCACAACTGGAGAACCTGGATCAGGAGTCCCTTTCCATCCTAAGCAAAGTTCCTTTTTTCCTTCCTGCTTTCTGGATTCATTAAAATGATTGGAATCCACGCAAAAACAAAGCAATCCACAGTTTGTGTTTGTATCCCATCAAGGGTTACCAAGTCAATAAAAATTACATCTCTACATCTGCCATGAGAAATGTTTGCGGTGCAGGTGGTGGGCGGCTGGAAAACAACAGGAGAAGTACCACATGCATTTGCTTTGCTCATTTGCTCTTCCCCTCTGGTCTTGTCACACTATTAGATGTAGGATACTGGGCTGGACAGGCCCTTCATCTCACCCACTACAGCTGTTCTCATGTTTGTAAGTTATGGGGCTTCAAGCATTTCAAAAATCCAGAAAGAAATGGCTTGTTGCCCAAGTACCATGTGGGTTTTGTTTTCATCTTCAAAAAGAAAGATAAAATCCAAGATGTTCACAAGAAGTAACAGAAATTTTGCAAGAAAGCAACTTCTAGAGTGCATCAAATTCAAAGGGTTGTTGGTGAAGCATTATATGCAACTAAATGTTGTATTGGACATTGTCAGAGGTGTTAAATATCGTGTCTGTTTAGAAACTCTCTCACTTCTGATCTTCTATGATAATACCCAAACACTGGCAGCTCTTTGGGTGGCTTGGAAAGTGTTTCTCTTTCAGCCCTAAAAAAAAAAGAAAAAGCATAGTAAACTCCTGGAATTACAGAAACACTCTGTTCCAGGTTAGAAATTTTTGATCTTTTCACAGTTTTCAGGAAACTCTGAAAATAACAATAGAAAATGGCATTGGCATTTTTTATTGAATTTGAGTTTTTTGAGGCTGGTATCACACAAGCATTTCTAATCAGAGAATCTAAAGTGCTATGCATTGAAAAATATTTTGACAGGAGTAAAAAATGCAGCCAGAACATGGCAACTGCCCAAAACAAGGCAAAGACCTATGAAACTTTTGGGCTTTTTGTGACTTATTGAATGCAGATGGTCTGTTTGACTTAATAGAATGAAGAGTACAGCATTCAACTCACTCATCACCCTGCACACACTCTACTCCCAATGACAAACTACTCTGGGAGTCAAGGCAGTATCCATGACAAAGCTGGAAAACTACCTGTGGTCACTTCATGGCCAATGCCAATGTCCTTCCTCCCTATTTTTGGGTATTGAGCAAGCTGGAGCAGAGCAGGGGACCAGAATTTCGCATAATTCATAGGAAGGGAGATGACCCAGCTGCTACCCTGTTGTGCCAAAGGACAAATTTGCCTGGAGGTATAAGGACAGAGGTGACAAACGCACAGCAAATGAAGAGTGAAACCTTTAAACCAAAGGATGAAATTAAGGAATACTTGCCTGTGAAATGTTTCCTTTGACCAAATTTGAGCTAATATATCAGAAAATTACTGTTTTAACCATTTTAACAGCACATAGAGACCTATTTTTTTCCTGTACTGGTTATGAGTTCTAGTAGATATAACTATTTACAGTGAGTAATGTGCTACAGAAATGTTCTAAACACCAATGAAATCTCACACTCTGGTCAGGCTTCTGCATGTCACATGGTGTCAGAGGATGAAAGGACAAAAATAGGACAATTTTACATTTTGGTCTCTTTTTTTTTTTTTTTTTTCCTTTTTAAGAGATGGTAATGTTTTCATGCAATTATGCATTCTGGTAGCTTCATGACCTCTATCTCAGACAGGAAAAATACAAAGCTTTCAGATTAAGTTGGAGTTTTTAAGTTGGAGAATTCATTGAGAACACAAAAGTTTTCTTGGAACAAGACGAGGCTGCAACATGGAGACCAAAGAGGCTAGCTCTGAGGAAATAGAAGAAAAATTTGCAATGTTTGGCACTTTCCCTGTGATATAAAATGCATGTTATTCTCATTTAGCAGAGAGCTGACTTGAACAATAAAAATGTTTGTTAATACATTCTGCTCTGCAGTGACTGTAAAAGTGTTTGCTGCATTTGCTTCTTAGATGCTGTAGCTCTCTCATTTCACACCTTTCTCCAGATTTAATCTCTGCAGTATTATTTATGTGGCAGTATTAGATTCAATTTACAAATTACAGCCTGCTGCAAAATGGAGCTGTTCTTCTCCCTAGAGGTACCAGCAACAGTTACATTAATCTTCTTTTAAAAAATTATTCAGGGGCTTTCAACATGTTGCCAAGAGCTCCCTCCCAGATTCCTTTGTAGTCCTGTTTTTAATTGTAAGAATATCTGCAGAAAATATAACATGTAAGGCCTGGATCCCAGTGGAACTTCATGCTGGCAGAGGTCCTGCAGTGAGCACCAGATGGGTGGATTTGGGTTTATTTTATCTCTTCCAGCTCAGTTCTGTACATGGAACCTGACCTAGGGAGGTGGTTCACTGCTGGGTCACTGAGAAGGTCCTGGTGGGGCTGTAGTGGAAGGGGTGACTGCAGAGGCACTGCCACTGAAAATGTGGGAAAAGCCATGGCACCAAGTGCCCTGGCCATCTTGCACCTGCCTCCGCTTGTGCCACGCTGCAGAGAGACCCGAGGCGGCTTGGAAAAGCTTCTTCAGGGGACATTTGCACAGCCTGCAAGGGGCATCACACCAACAGCTCCCTGAGGGATGGTCTGGAGAACCGTGCCAGAGCCCTGCCCGTCTGGCAGCCTCCCCAGGAACTGGCACCAGGTGCTGTGGTGCCAGTGTTGGGAAGTCTCAAGCTGGGGGCAAGGGCTGCTCATGCCCCAGAGGTCTTCACAGAGACATTCATGGTCCTTCTCCCTCTGCTCCAGCTGTGTCTTGATCTCCATGGCCTTATGGCAGCCAGCAAGTCCTTGGCTTTCCTTACAGCACTCTGGGGGCTGCTGAGCTACCGGTCTAGCACTGAGAGCCTGGTGCGAGCTGGCAGCAAGATGAACTCACCTGTGCTGGCTGGAGCCAAGACAGCCTGTTTGGGTGAGGCATCATGGTCTGCTGAGCACAAGAGCTTGGATGAGATGAAGTGATGGTCTGTCCTGCTCTTCCTTTCTAAGGCAATGACATTATTTTGCGTCATCGTTCTTCTGCTGATGCCAGGACTTCAGCAACACAAGCAGCAGCCTCATGGGAGCACAGAGATCCTGTGTCCCAGGTCAGGTAGTGTGATCAGGAGGAAAGCACCTGGTCAGCTCACCAGGAAGAGAAAAAGTACTTTTAAAAGTGTGCTATGAGAGCTTTACAGTAGTTGGCATCCAGCCCTAGCATTGTAACACTGCTATGTCCAAAATCTCGTCCAGAAGACTTCCTATGGAAGCAGCTCCCATGTGTTTGGGTGGTTTTGCTCAAGCCTGATTCATATAAGCTCTGCATCCTTAGAGCCCTCCCAAGCCGAGCTGTAGCAACCAGCTTCTCCTACTCCCATATACTGTATAGGGGAAAAGAGGTTAAACCCCACATAAGACAAGAAATGCTGTCCATAAATTTACATGAGGTATGAAAGGAACTTCTGTGAGTCCATTACTAAATGTTGATGGTTAAACTCCTAGTAATGAGACATTATGAGACAGATGCATTCAATAAGTATCTCTGTTCTGGTGGATCAAAGCTGGAGGAAGTATGAGTATCATATGATGCTGATGAAATGTTTTCTGATCTAGCAGTAAACTGGGAGAATGAAAGTCTGCTCAGCTCTGTTCAGTTCAGAAAGACTGGATTAACTGTCCCCAGGATGTCTTGAGGAGCAGCTAAGGATCTTACTTTTTCTTTAGGTGGGTAGTGAATGTTATTTATGTAATTTAAGGGGAAAAAAGTGAGAGGGATGACCCAAATAAATGTACGTTGACTACCCTAGCTTTCATTTGAGTGGCATGCAGGAAATGGTGGGTAGTGAGGGCAGAGGTAAAAATCTCTGCCAAGTATTATGACTTTAGGGAAGCTGGAGCTTGTCAAGTCAACCTGATTTTATTTACAGAACAATAATTTCAACAAATGAAATTCTGAAAAACCAGTCAACTGATTGTAAAATTCCAAGAAATAACATTTTTAAAGGTACCTACCAGACTTCAACATAGATATTTTATGGGCAACTCTCAATGGGTGGCTACTTTGTGGAAGGGAAACCACCCCTTTCTTCTTTCCACCCAACACAATCTTTATTTAAATCACAAATACCACAGAAATGACTACTAATACATTTTTCAGATGACACAGGTTTGAAAGCAGTGAATACGACAGTACTCCTGTGAGTGAGGGTGATCTGGCTCACTTCATAAGCTTACGTTTATAGGATGGGGAGCTACATCACAGGAAGCAGAAAAGGGTGGTGGAAATTGTTACAAATAATCAATTATCCATGATTTCCTAAAATGCTTTTGTGGCTAAAAAGACTAATATAATAATCAGAAATACAGAGGTGAGGTCTGGGAATGTGAAGGAGATATTCTGTTTGTGTAAGGCAGAAGTAAGACCATGGTTGCAGTGACCACTGCAGTGGATAGAGAAGCCAAGGGAGGAATAGTTGAATCTTTATATAAGACATATTAATTCCATGATTATTTCATGATGGATTACCCCAGAAAAATATCTTCCAAACACATTTCCATGAAACAGCAGATCATGAAACTCCTCTGCTGGATCCTCCCTCAAGTCATGTTTTCTGGATTAGGTTCCAGGGGAAAACAGTAGGGGTTGCAGCTTTCTGAGGCAAGTTTCATGTTGGATACCTGCCTGTATGCTGTGACGTGCTGCCTTGGCTAATAAATCGTGACCTGTGTGGTTACTCTGGTCAAATGTTTTCTCAGCCAGAGCAATTCCCAGAAAATCAGTAGACCCTTTTTACAGTGCCCATCTGACAAGCACTGAGTAGCACACAGATGGTTTAGATATAAAAAAGAATGCTGCATCAATGCTGAACGTGTGAAATGTTTCAATTATTCCTAAAATATTTTTAACGTGTTCCAGATTTTTCAGGCAAAATGTTTAGGAAGTAATTGGAGTTTATTCTGTTTTTCATTTTAGTACCGTATATTATAATAAACACATGCTCAAAGTACATTTTAGGTATCACCAAATATTTATAAAATGTCTATAGGTGGAAATCCCAAGGTCAATACAGTAGCTTCATTTTCCTGTTTGTTTACAGGAAAATCAGTCACTAAAACCTATGGATTTTGGCAGTCAGAATCCTTTTGCACCTGCAGAGATAGCCTATTGGGTTTACTTACAAATATGATTAAACCTTCTTTGATTGCAGAAGTACAATTTAATTCACCTTCATGTTATTGCCCAGGGTAATGAACAACTTCTAATGGCATTTCCAAAAACATAGGTGTATCTGGTATTTAGTATCTGAACATTTTACTGGCATTTTCCAATTAAAAGACAAATTTTATAAATGTCTATCCCAAGTAATTCTAGTTAGGAAATAAAAAGGAAAATGGTATCGTGTTCCCTGAGGTACACTCAGGGCTTTTCCAATGAAAACTAATTGATCTCTTGCAAGCTTTGCTACCTGTCTTGAAAAACACTGGCAAAGGCTTAGAAACACTGCCTACCAGGGAACCCTTGCCACTGGTTTTAAGACAAAACCAAGCTGCTTTCTGCTGATTGTCTTGATGTCCCTGGAGATTCCAGGGAAAAAAACAGCAACACATTTTCCTAGCCTGGAGTCTGGAAAATATTGCAGTTTGCAATTCCCCAGTTACAGTAAGTGAGCTCATTTTATTTTGCTGGTGGGACTTTTTGTATTTTATTTATTTTGCCTGTTTGTTTTTGATTTTTATTTTTTTTTTTAATATTTATATCTAAAGTTCCAGTCAGATGTCCTTGAGACAGGAAAGTCTTGGAATGGATTCTGCAAGGATTGCAAGGATTCTGTGCATTTCTGCCAAGACTGACCTGTCTGTTTCCATCCATGCCCTGGCTGTCAGGCTTGTTTATCCAGGCTTGTTTTCCTCCTCAGCTCAGTGAGTAGTCGTAGCACTGATGGGATGACAAGAGGGACATATGATGCTCTGGGAGCTGAGTTCTTTGCTGGTGCTGATGCCCTTACAGTGCCAGACTGGCAAAGAAGCAGCTGGTGCTATGCACAGAAATAGCTTCAAACGCATCTTTGACCCATAAATCCCACATTCCTACAAAATGCCATCACAGACAGACATAATCACACACTGTTCTTTTTCCAATTAAAAATGCAGGGCTGTGTGGTTTCAACAGGTAGCAGAGTACTCAAGAAAACACTGTGAAAGATCAAAGCTTTGAGGGTTTCCTTCTTTGCTGCTCTCCCCCCCTTCCCATACACCCCCACCCTTAAAAAAAATGTTAAATTTATGTCTGTTACAAGATTAACTCAAATATCAAGCAAAATCTAGATATTCTGGGCAGACTCATTCCTGCTGCTGCTGCTGTCTAAGTAAATGCTGACATTTCTTAAAGAAAAGCTATTTCCTCAATTATGGTTTTCATTAAAAAACATATAATTTTACAAATGCTGTTCTGAAATATGCTTTTGATGTCCTCTACACATTTATTTTATATATTTAATCTGCTGGAAGATCCCTATTGTCAGCTTTTCCTCTTACCCCTTTGTGCACCCCTCCTGCAGGTTCACTATCTGCAGGCTAGAAAGTAAGGAGAGCTGAGGATGGCAAATGACTTGACAGTGGGAAGATGTTACTCCTGAGACTGGAAATAGACTATATCCATGAGGACCTGAGAGTTCTTGTTCGCTTTGCATCCCTCACCAACAGCAGCGGCAAAATCTGTAAAATAACATTTCAGAAAAAGAAGGTCAGTGAAACAAAACAGCAGTTGGGTTTATTTCTCAGTCCTAATAACTGCAGACTCCAGCCCACAAAGCCAACAGGTGTGACACATATTGAGGATGCCTACATAAAAGTTAGTGACACATTAGTGCTGAGAAGTTCACTATATTTAGATTTTTTTCACCTTTTTTTATAGTAGTTTATCTTCTAGAGTAAAGACAGACTTCATATATGTACATTATCAAGCAGTGTAATCAAGATATGGTAAAGAGTGTTTCAGATGTAATTCAGGAACTTAAAGTCAGATAAACTTAAAAAGTAGACCTTGACAATTTTTTCCTAAATTTCTCTTTTCCACAGCTATATAGATTATGACAAACTATTGCAGGGCCGTGGATTAAAAATTAAAATTAGTTTTAAACAAATCTCAGCCTAAATTAAGAAAATCAAGAATTTGACTGCAGAATAACTATAGTTTGAATTGCACAGATCCATTCTATGTGAAAGAAAATCTGGTTCAAGGACTTGGCTGCTAGTTTACCCTTGGGAATCCTGTTTCCAGTCTAGCTTCAGCAAAGATTTCCAGTGGGACCTGAGACGTTCCACTGGGAATATGACTAATCTCACAAGGCTACAGCAACCAAAATTCCAGGTGTCTGAGCATTAGTTTGAGTCTTCTCTGCAGTTAAAAGGAAAGAGGGTCACTCAGTCAATGATTGGCTCCTGATTTGCAGGTGGCATGAGTTAGACATGGTGAATCTGGGATTCACAGAAGCAGCCAGAGCAATAGCAGCATAGGCATCTCCTGCAGGATAAATTATCTGAAAATCTTCTGCTGAGCACTGCAGTAGAACTACAGCCAGGGAGTTTGAACCAAATTTGGGGTTCTGGATTAGACAGTGCACACATGCATACATAGAGGCACATATATATATGTATACACACACACACATATATAAATATATATATACATGTTTAAGTACGTATGTGTGTATAGACACTTGTGTGCAGGGTCTGAAAAAGGGAACAGCTTAATTATCCTCAATTTAAAGCTGCATCCAAATACCTCAGACAATAGAAACAATTTATATGAGCAAGCATTAGTTACATGTTTTCTAATTGCAGGCTCGGGCATTTAATACAGCCTTTAGTGTAATGCTTCTAAACACCCATAAGTTTACTAACGGCACCCTGCTGGGACTCACATTAACACTTAGTAAAAAGACTATTCAGAAAATGGCATGGCAAGAGTTACACCTCCAAGTAATATTCTATAGAGCTGCATACAAATTGTAACCACATTTTCATAAGTGATAAAATGTTTTATCCTCTTCTGAAAAATAAATGCCATAAAAGCCAAATGCAGTTCACAATAACAAAGGAAAGGAAGGATATAGCTCGTTGGGATTCAAAAGGTTTTGATTTCACTTTGTCAAGTTGGACACTCATATGGGAAATGGCTGCCTAAATACCTTCGTGGGTCTGGCAAGAAGTTTTCAGCCACAAAGTAAGGACAAGGAAATGGAAGAAAATTCAAAGTTGCTAATGTGTGGTTCTACTTAAAGGACTAGTTAAGTGAAACTGGCACCACTGAGTTGGTGAGATTCCTGTGCTTATTCCATCTGCCTTGCTTGCTGAAGTGCTGAAAAGCCCTTCTTTTGAGACCAGTTTTAACTATACCAGCATGAAAACGATGTTCCAGGTTCCAGCCCACTTCACTCATGTGGCCCCCTTTCACTTGCTTGGCTGTGACGGAGGATTTTGTTCCTTCTGCAAAGCCCTTATCCCTGCTAATGCAAACTTGGGAAAGAAAGAGGGAATGTTAAAAAAAAAAAAAAAAAAAAAAAAGAAAGAAAAAGGCCGGATTTTTCAAACACAAGGTTTTGAAAAAGAATATCTTCTGCTGAGCAAACCACTTTAAAAGAACAGCAGTGATGTAACTAAGAAAATATGGAAAGGGAAAAGTTACGAAAACTCAAATGTTCCTTCTTTTCCACTCTGACATATTTCAAAGGGTTAAAAACCTCAAGTCATATAAGCAAAATACCCCAAAGCATGGCTTTGATTAAAAAGGAATTTAAAAAAAAAAAAAAGAAGAAATGGAAGGTTTCTTTGTGTGTACATCCCCACTTTCAGTTGCTGCTGCATTAGAGCGAGAGCTGAGAACTAATTTTCAGTTGCATTTTCTCAAGTTAGCAAGAATCTGGCCACTTTGAGACAAATCTGAACAAAGAAAAATTAAGTAGAACAGACTCCTCACATGGCAGGAAAGCTGGTCCATGAGACCATGTTCTTCTCAACACAACAGGAGCCTTCTGGACTCCAGGTGTCCCTATTACTATAGGTTATTACTGTTGCATCCTTTTTTTCCTAGTAATATATATGAATTAAATCCAGGGATGCTGTTTACTGCATCTTTTATACAAACAGTATGACATACTAGAAGGAAAGAAGGGCAGGGTAGAGAAGGGAAACAGAGACTTCTTTTAAGATATTTTCCTGAAAACAAACAGGAAATTATTGGGTTTTTTTCTAGAAAAGAGTACATATCCCATTAGTCAGAATTATAAAAATGTATTTTGGAAAGAGTATGAACACTTAGGTTGTTGGTACTTAAACAGACAATTTGTGAATTGAAGTCTGTCATCTCTCTGCTTCAAAATTTCTTTCAGCCCCTAAAATCCCTGCCACTGCCCAATCTGCTAGTCTGAAAATGTGGGCCAAACTATTTTTTTTTTTTTTTTTTTGATGAAGCAGCTCACGTATTTTGGCAAAAGCCTGCATTAGAAAATGAAAACCACACTAGAAGTTAGTAATTCCTAAAGTTTCTTTACTTCTTGTTTAAACCCTTTCTACAACTGGAAATCAGAGAAATCATAGAAACCTCCTAGAATCATAATCATACTTCTGTTGACAAATTGCAGTAAGGTGGAGCAAAAGTGTCTGCTCCAGAACCAACTCAGAAGTCATGGACAGCCTCTGCAGGCTTTGGTCACAATCCTTGAGTCTGAGCTCAGGATAATTCTTTCATCACCCCTTCATAACAGCTAAAGACCATACAGCAGGTAAGAGAAGAATAGCCTCACCTTCCTGAAAACACTTTCTTTTGGCCAAAAGTGTAATGCCAGTTTCAAAGCCAGTGACCCTTCAAATCATGGTGCTCCTCAAAGCTGGCAAAGGAAGGAATGAACATGAGATGCCTTTATGTATCATTTCTGTAGCACCTCTGCTGGAGCAAGTTAATGAAGCTGCCTCTTTGGGGACTTGGAAAGGGAATTTGCATCTTGGAGCTGCACTAGCAGGAAACAATTCTCAGGCCAACCCTGCCTTTACCCTGTGGGTGATTGCCAATCACTTCCAGGTGCTGCTCACCAAGTACAGCATGTCCCAAATTTCTCAAGGCTGAGCTGATGCCATTCTCAGACTTCCTGTCTGAACAAAGCTGGAAGTTAGCTGTGCTACAGAAAGCTGTGCTTACAACTGGGAAGAGTTATTTTGCCACCAGCCTCCCAATGCTTTGGCATCTGACCTACCCTCATGGTTCTTCCCGTCTTTCATTCCAATTTTATACCACCTCCCCCCAGGAGTTTTTTGCAAAGTAATTTACAGGCAGAGGAGTTCTGGAGCGTGGTGCCAACGCATAAGATAGCATCAGGCATCAGCCTGCTATTGCAGCCTGGTTTTGGGAAATAATGATGTGCAGCTCCATGTATTCAGCAGTAGATACTTCACTTCCAGCTCTGCAAAGGTAACTTCTGCTCCTCAGCCAAAGCAAGGGCCTTCTCCCTACAGAAGGTACACATGGATGTTTTTGAAAGCTCCCAGGAAAAAAGTCCTGATGCCAAAATGGGTCTCCTTTCTGCCTACATTGACAGTGCTGGAAACTCTGACACCTCAAAGCTTCTTTATAAGGGCTTTTGGGTGAAGTGTTAAGAAGGAGCAGGAAGTTTTGCTCCTCAGGGCAGTCTCTAGCCAGTGTGGCTGGGCTAGCTTTGGTTTCCTTAAAAACTAGGATGGTGGGAGGCAAAATGCAGATTTTCCAGCCCTGTTTGATCATCCTCACCGGTGGTTAAATGAGTATACTTTTCATCTTTTTAGTGTTTGGAACTGAAAAACAAACATGGCCTGGAGCACTTGAGCAGGATTTTCCAGCCTGGATAGCTGCCGACAGGCTCTTCTCCAGGATGGGTCTGATGTCAACTCACCTTCTTCCAGCCAGTGCCAAGCCCTGCTCAAAGGACTCTCACAGGGCCAGGGACTACTTCCACAGTTCTGCCATCTTTTGGGGGATACAAGAATATCTGCATGGATGTGAAATGTGGCAGCCACATATCTTAAAGCAAAGAAAAGTCTCTGGTCCATATGCTGGTACAACCTTTGGGTCCCTAGCAGCATATGAAGATGAAGTCCCTCTCAAAAATGTACTGCAGTTTAGTAGGGAGAGGACTGTGTCTTCCATGGGAACGTGGCAGTTCAACCCCTGGTCCTTTCATCCAGGCTCAGCAAATTGTTAAAATGCCTTTTGACTCATCTCCAGCACTGACTGTGCAAATGCTCTTTGACAATCTGACAAGGATTACATCAAGCAGGGGAAAAGAAAATGAAGGGGATGTGAGAGCACAGAAAGCAATGCAGCCTTCCTTGTGACAGTTTCTTAAGTTGGAAAGAGACAGTGTTTGCAATTTTCACAAGGAATTAGTCTAATTTATCCAAAGATCTGCTTGTGATTTGGGGGAGATGTTTGTTAAAGCTGATATAAAAGGTAATACTAGGATTTAATCCTCAGGGCTTTAGCAAATAACCACTATCTTTTAATAGGAAATGGGTGGCATGTTGGTTGTCAACTCTAATTTTTCCTCTAAACTGAAAGCCTTCTCCATACTTTTTCTATTATCCTGTGCTGCTAACTTTTACAAGGATACAGGATCTGCCTCGTACATGGGATAAAACCAGAAGGTAGAGCCTTTAACAGAAATTCACCACACTTCAAGAGAGCATATGGGAAAGCATCAAAGTGGGGGACAAAGTTAGCATTGAAAAGATGCTCTCAGAACACCCATTGCTCCTGTGGTTTGTGCATTATGCTCTTTTCCAAGAGATCTGGATTTGATGTCTTGTCCTTTGCTTTCTGGGACAAGGAAAACTCTGAACCCTTTGAGAGTGGGGAGGGGTATTAAATAAGGAAATAAAGGACCAACGGCAAAGATCAAAAAGGGAAAAAACAATACACAGAAAAAACAACAGAACTGAGAAGATTCAGCTCTACAGTACCTAACAATTTTTAAAGGCATAAGTTTGTCCAATATGTTGTTTATTCAACCAAATTATTTTAATGATGAACAGCTTCAAAATTGCAGTAGAATGCTAATTCATACTTTGTGTGTGGAATAAATGATAGGCAGCTGTGGGCCAGGGGGCCGCTGGGAGCTTTCTGGCAACACAGACTGTACATGCAAAAAAACGTAACTCAGGGTCTCTGGTAGCATCAAGAAAATATATATTGCAAATTAAGTGGTTCTTCCTACCACTTAATGAAAGCTATTTGCATGTGACATCGCTGTTGACATCGCAGTGATCAATTTGATGTGAATTTGGCCTGTACTTAACACTGTGCTGGGGAATTCTTTCTGTGCTATTCAAATACTTTCGAACATAGGATCAGCAGTGGACTACAGCTTTTCGCCAGTCAGGTGATAGAGTGACAGGCTGGTAAATTATTTTGGAGGCACTTTGAGAAGCAGGAAAAATGAAGCATGATCATTTCACTGTGCTACTGAAATGAAATACTGGGATGGATCCACCCATGCTTAGAGGGTCAGCCAAGGGCAGTGTGATCCAGTGATCCATCTCAGCTTTCCCAAGAATAGAAGGTTAGTTCTTGCATCTGCTGGTTTTAGCTGGGGTAGAGTTCATTTTCTTCCAGTAGCTGGTAAGGGGCTGTATTTTGGATTTGTGCTGAACACCGGGTTGATATTGTGGAGATGTTTCTGTTATTGCTGGGCAGGGCTTACACAGAGCCAAGGCCTTTTCTGCTTCTCGTACTGCCAGGCTGGTGGGGGCTGGGGGTGCATGGGAGAAGACACAGCTGGGGCAGGTGACCCAAAGTCACCAAAGGGACATTCCAGACCATAGAACATCATGCTCAGCACATAGAGGAGGGGAAGAAGGAAGAAGGGAGAGAACGTACAGAATGATGATGCTTGTCTTCCCAAGTAACCACTGCATGTTCCAGGGCCCTGCACCCCTGGAGATGGCTGAACACCCTCCTGCCCATGAAAAGCAGTGAATTAATTCCTTGTTTTGCTTTGTTTGCTTGTGTGCGCAGCTTTTTCTTTCTCTATTAAACTCTTTATCTCAACCCACAAAAAAACCTCTGGCTTTTACCTTTCTGATTCTCTCCTCAGTCTCACTAGTGGGAGAGTGAGTGTGGGTCTTGTCTGCTGGATGTGGATTAACCACAACCATGCATATGTTTCTACTGTGGATCTCTGTGGAAGCAAGAACAAGCAAGACAGGAGAGACTTGGTTTGATGACAGCATATCCTTGAAAGCAGCACACGTGTCACAGTGCCACAGAGGTGAGGGCCAGAGGATCTCTGCTATGGGCTACAGCAACCCACAGTCACAGGTAGTACTGGAGATCTAGAGATGGTACCTTGTTTTCTATACCAAGAGCCTATCTACCCCATTGACACAAAAATAATATTAAAAACAGTACATGTTTGCCAGGAAAATGCAAGTCCAAGTGCATCTTGCATGAGCTCAAACACTGTCACAAAAAAAACACTCACCTCACACTCAGCAACAGAAAGTCCAGCTTCAAATAACACAGGTGAATGCAGGATCAGACTGAGTGACTGTGGGTTCAGACTGTGGTTTTGCACCACATGTGTAAAAGGAGAATTGTTTGTACAGGGTAGTGTGAAAGTTTGCCAGTTGAGTGAGCCAGGTGGGTTGCTTGAATGGGAAAGGGATTGAATGTGAGGAATGCTAACCAATATCTAATAAACTAAGTGATGGGCAGGAGGTAAAATTTTAACTGAAAAAACCCATATTTTAAATCTTAGAATAAATCTTAATTCTAAAATTCATTTGGGAAACCCTGACAGGCATCAAAATAACCATGGGCTCCCTGGCACTTTTTGTTAGAGTTATTAAAATAGCTCAGTAGTTATTTCTGGATAGAACAGTAACTGAGGACTAATGTCCAATGCCAGTCAAACCCTGATCTCCTGTACAGATGAAACCCAGCTCTAAATCCATACCCTAGAATAGACCAGTGAGGAATGTCAGACTACATCTGAATACAGAAGATGGAGCCTGATATTAATATCCCCAAACCGATCTCATAAATACCACTTTGATTCAGCAACAACTCCAATTCCTGGCTCAATGGCTAGTGAAAGTTTGACTCTAACCCCAAACCTACACATGTCTTGAAGCCTTGTCTTATCTCCAGCTGTGTTGTGGCTGTGGAGTGATCAGTGACTCCCAGACTCAAAATTGCTCTAAGCTAGATGGTTCTTTTCGGCTGCAAGACTAAAACCTGATCAATAAACCTTCGTAGTCCAGGAGAAATGCCCAGAACTGGGTTTGCAGCAAGAACTAAAATTAGAAATGGGGTCTAGGACACCATGAGGATGTTTTTGGATGCTTTTGGAGAGGCCTCCTATCCAAGTATGGGACTAATATGATGGGGCCATGCATCTGTGTATTGAAAAGAGACAGAGCTTGCTGTTCTTTGCTGAAGACAACTGTACTATCTTGCATAACATGCTTGGATTATGAGTTGAAGTGTGAAGTATTCATTGGATCTAATAAGGTTTATCTAGGTTTACAACCATTGCTATATTTGTTTTACTTCAGGATTGAAGTCAGGGCGATGTATTAAAAAACCTTAGTGACAGATGTCCATGTTTTCAAGCAAGCAAATTTCAGTTAATTTGGTACTATACATGTCAGTTGGTCTCGCTGCTAGGAAGTCTCAGAATGAGATTAAGAGTTTAGGATAAAGTCACCACTTGTCTGCATGGACTTGCATTCCTGTTTTGTAAAGAAGAGCACTGTCTGAGCTGACTGAAGCATGCTAATTAAGTGCAAGTATTTCACATTGACTGATTGATATGTTTTGGTGTGTACAGATACTATTGGAGAGCATTTACTGAATATTTGTTATTATTGCATATTATTAATTATTATTACTGTTATTGTTATTGTTAACATGGCTGTGGACTATATTTGGTTTTTTGTAATATAAACTAAAATATACAAACCAAGAGACAAAGAAGGAGGGGGATAGGAGGTCAAATCCCACAGCAGTGGGAGCTGCTTCCCATGAGGCCCTGTCCTGACAACACTGCCAGGATTTGCAGGTGCAGACCCCAGAAAATAACAGCAGAAAAACAACATCAGAAAAACAATTAAGGAAAAGTTCGGCCAAAGAGTGTCTGGAAAATACTGCCTCATCTGCTCCAGGAGAAGGTATTGGAGCTGCAGACCACAGGCTCTGAACATTACAAAGGCTGAGGCAACAGGGTACTTAAGGCACAGTGCAGCACACATGTGAGACAAGCACTGTTTTGTAGCAGGGTGACAAGTCCTGGAAGTTTCTCCCCATCTCCCTGAGGGCTCCCCAGCCTTTACAAGAACAGCCTGTCAATAAGGGACATAAACAGCAGTTCCCTGCAGCAGGCGGTGACGGTGCTCGGGATCTGCGATGGGTCAGAAACAGTTCGTTTGCGTAGATGGGGGCTTTTATGGATTGCGCCTGCCTAGCTAAGATGTAGGTGTTCCCAGTCCCAAAAGGCTTCTTCAGCACTTAGCCCTGAGCCTGACAGGCGTCACTGCTCCTGGCCAAAGGAGAGGCTGGATTTGGGCGTCTCAGTCAGACTGGAATCACTCAGTGAGTTACGTCTAGGGATCACTGATGTTTTATTTCCAGGTGTGTCAGGGAGCAAAAAACCATAATTTTTTCCCTTTTTTTTTCTTTTTCAAGCAGGGTGTGACATGGTATGTTCATGGCTGCTTAGCTAAAAACAACATGAGACCCAACCCTACTCCTTAGGTATTTGCTGTGAAATAGATATGATAGCAAATCAGAATGAAATAGGAAATTACCCCTTTCCTTCCTCTGAATATGATGTCAGGAGCTATTCACCCATACATGCAATTACTGATTTCATGCTATTATTCCATTGTGTTAGAAGGATTCTTTGAAACTTATAGCAGATCTTTACTAGTAATTTAAACTAGCTACCAGTCTCCATCCTGGTTACTGCACATCTACTGCCAAGACACTGTTTTGGTAACAGTTAATAATCATCTGTCTGGACTACCTCACCATAAACATTACAGGGTTTCATCACTCATGTTTTATTTAATTCCGCTTGTCATCAAGGTCTATTATTGGAGCCTTACAATTTTGTTCAAGAGAGCTGATTTTTACTACTGTTGAAAGCTCCTCTACATACTTTTTGCACTTTATTCTCCTGAGCTGAGATCCTTTCCTTTTGGATCTCAGGTTGACATAAGATGTTTATTCAAATAAATTCATTAGATGATTGACAACATATAGGAGTCCCTGGTGGAATATGCTTGAGGTGCCAGGGGGAAAAAGAGGAAAATTCAGGAGGTTAGTAAATTACTTGCACTAAATGTAACCACCTGTCTTCAATTCTGCATCCCTTGTTCCCACCCTGAAAAGGTACAAAAGCAACACTCAGCTGAAGAAGGTGCAAACTGAAATCATCCTTTTCCGTGCACATCATCCTCTGCTCATTGACTTGGTTTTTGTCCTGTTACCTCATACACTTTAGCCTGAAAGCATGCAGCATAAATGAAACAGATAGCTGCCTGGAATAAACAAAATGGTTAAAATGGCCAAAGATTAAAGTGGGAATCATGAAGTAATTGTCCTCTGAAGCATTGCTGTTGCACAGTCTCAGCCAGGACTCACATCAAGCGAGCACTTCAGACCCTGTAATGAGGAGTGATGGCTCCACCACTCACATGCCTTTGCTCTGCTTTTTCTCTGTCCCCTGACTCTGCTTTTCCTCTGTTGCCAGGAGGAGAGGCTGTAAGGGAAAATCTGGCAGCGAGCAGAGAGCATGCAGGCTGTGCTCCTGAAGGGTGCCGGAAGACAGGATGAAGGTTTCTATGCCAAGGAATGCATGTTTGTGCACAGCAAACCAGCTCCAAACTGAAGGAGTCCAGAAAAGGCAGCCGCTGGGTTGGAATGAGCCTTCTGCATTCCACCAGCCCCAGAAATCCACAAATTTGATGTGTTTTGATCAGAAATTCCCTTGTAGACCTGAGAATCCTCATCATCAAAGCTTGCTCAGAGCTGCTTCTTCTTGAGAAAGAGGGCAAGACAAACCAGTATTTTTCTGATAGAACAAATAAAATGTCTCCTTGCCCTTCAGTATGCAAGCCAGTAGTAAAATATGTCTGAACAAAGAAGAAACAAGCATTTCTTTAAAGTCAACAGCAGATGCACCAGTATGTTTTTACATCCAGTCTCCCAGCACACTGACAGAGCCAGGCCTAGGCAGATATGTTTGCACTGTGCTCAGACGTCATCTCAGTTCTCCTCTGCAGGACACACAGTCACATCAGCATAGCCTAAAGCCTGCTCAGTGTGTGTGTATAATCAACTCAAGCCCAGTGCTACGCCTGCTATGTGGCCAAAATTGATGGGCTTTTGGACTGCTCCAAGAGCAAGTGGAGCAGAAGCACAACATTCTGTATTTGTTCACGTAGAATCTCCCACCCTGAGGCTCTTGAATGTGTTTTGCCAACAGAAACAAACAACTTTTCTCTTTATACCACAGTTCCTCCTGTCTGTTCTGTGATTTCTCCTTTCTGTATTGTTTCTGACCTTTCTCAGATTCAAACCTGCAACTCTAGGCACAGTGCTTGGAGTAAACACTGATTATCATCCAACAATTAGAAGTCTTCTCTATAGGAGAACACATTTCCATCTTGGATTTTTTCTCTCCTGCCACTGCCTTTATTCTTCCCTTATTCATAAGCAATCTTTATTTCAAAATATTTTCTCTGTGTTCAGTCTGTGTTTATTTCTGAAATTTCTTTATTAAGAACCCACCAGGCATTCTTCTCTTTGGGCATTCCTAGGGCTGGGAGGATGATGTGATGTCCGTGACTGCACCCCAGTCATAACATGGTAAAAAAAATCACCTCTTCTCTTTTCCATATCCTGCCCAGCTTGCCCAGCTAAAGTAAATCCTTTCTTTTGAATACTTGGGGACACCAAGAGAGATTGATGGTTTTGCAGCATATTCTTTTTTCTTCTGGTTAGAAGGAAGGTTTCCCTTAGGAGGGCAGACAAGTCAAAACTGCACAGTACCAGTACCAGTACCTCTGCCAGAATTTATTTCTAGTACTTTGCTTAGGGAACTGGGGAGCCCCAGGCAGCATTGGTTGGTTAAGAGGGCAGAGAAGGAGAAGGAGGGAATTTGGGACTCTAAAGGGGTATCTTCCTTCCTTCAGTGGCTGGACCCAGAGATTTTCAGGGAGATGTCCTTTGTACCTCTGTGTGTGCTCTTGCCACATTATCTCACCACGTTATCCCCCATTCCCACCACCCCCTGCCTTGGGAAGAGAAAGGCAGGAAGAAGCCCGGCATAGGCAAGAGCAGGCAGAACAGCTGCAGGAGCAGCTGGGTCAGATGCCAGAGTATTTTGCACAGTTTTTGCTGGCCATATTCAGACTTTCATTACTGTTTGCTCCAAAGCCCATCTCCCCTTCCTGCTCGCAGCTCTTTATCTCAGCTTCATTGCTTTTGGACCCCAGCTCCTGCTGCCTAGCTTCTCCTCTCCTGGCTGGACCAACCTCTCTTGTTCCATTCCCTCCTCCCTCCCCCCGCTGCTTGCCCTGCCTGTTTTGGACATAAACTCCCTGTCACTCAGAGAGCCACACAGAGCCTGGCACACTGGGGTCCCTTTTCAGGCACTGCTGTAATAACAACCGCAGAATCACATTGTGCTTGTATCTTTACTAGTTTATACAGGAATATACAGTGGTGTTTTACAAGGCTATAAAATATATATCTTAAAGGAAACAAGCACAGGAAAACAGGATAAGTGGGGCCAGATCAGCTGATGTAAATAAAGGCTGCATTGAATTAAATAGTGCAGCAACTATTTACAGCAGCTGTAGGACCTGACCTGTGGCCCCTTCCCAAAGCAGGGACTTGCTCCAGCCTCCTGCCTCTGTTATGGCAGAAAGTCAACAGAGCTCCCCATGCCCACCCTGTGGAGAGGGATGCTGGCTGGGAGGAGGAGGTGCACCCTCACCCCAGCCCACCTGGGGGTGAGACACAGCTGTGTGGCAGCTGCAGGTGGTGATGCTGACACATCCTCCTCTGCCCATCGCCTGTGCCTTGCCATGGAGCAGCTGCAGTTCCTCTGGAGCTGGGCAGGATTCACAGTAGTCATCAAATGGTACCATTTCAGATGTCTAGAAACTACATGTGAGGTCAGATCAAATCCAGCTTTGATTTCTAGGTGCTGGAAAGAAAACAGGGGAAATCATTGGGCAAAGGTCAAACTTTGTATTTTGACATTTTCTGGTTTGAGGAGAAGCTGAATTCAGTTCAGTTTTACCTGAAATGAGTAGAGCTTTCCATTCAGACACTAAAATTTGTAAACTTATGCCTCTGCAGGACTTTCTGGATCACATAAACAGCAGGTACAGTAAAGCATATTTTATTTTTCCAGAATCTGGTTATTTTCAAAAATAAAACTTCTGGCAGCAGTCTTTGAGGAGAGATGGTATCCCATTGAGGCATCAGAATGATATGAATCTTTATCTCTGGCAAGCTGCTGTATTGAATACTTATGAAATCCAGTTATATGAATAACTGTTATATGAACAAATGGACTAACTCTGTAGAACTAAACTAAGAAAATGGATAAAGCTATTATTGTGTCTTTTTTTTCCAGGACAGAAAAACTTTCTTTATCAGAAGTAAGGGATATTTTCTCTGTAGCAATGCAGTTCTGTGGACAGTCAGAAAGGCCCATGGGTAGGAAGTGCCAGCTTTACCCTCAATCAGACTGTCTCAGTTGCCATAAGTCATTTACAGATGTCAGCATCTTCAAAATACAGCCTTACAAAAAACCACTTCTATCAAATTTTTATTTTGAAAAGAGTCTAGATGTCAAACAATAGGACCAACTGGTGTTTCTTTCTACGCTGAAATAAAACACTTGGAGAAGTGAAGTGATACACTTTAAAATCTGTTTTGTCACATCTCCTCTGGAAAACTGTAGATTTCAATGGTTCTTCACTTCATTAAAAAAAAAAACAAAAAACAGCAACAAAACAAAAAAAAAACTACCGACCAAAACAAAACAAAACAAAACAAAAAGAAAAAAGCAAAGTAAAGAAACCCCAAACCCTTCCAAGCATCTGTAAAGGAAAAGTGTAAAGCTACCTCAGCACAGCAGTGAGCTTCCTGAGATGGCCACGAAAGGGCGATGAAAGGAGGTCATGTGTGGAGCAGCTCTTCCAGCTCTCATCTCCAGCGGCTGCAGTGGTGCTCACCTTGGCTGGGGAACAGAGGGTTTGCATCCTCAGGACGCTCCCCGGCAGAGCAGCCATTCGCACCTGCGCAGCAGGGCTGTAAAGTCCTGCCAAAGCACCACGGCAGGTTTCTGCTCTGGGGACAAAACAATACTGGATCAGGCCTAGAAGTGTTCAGGTTTGGATTTCCAAGGATCTTTAACTCTGGTTTCCAAGACTGTAAACACGCAGTGATTAACAGTCTGGAAGCACTCACCATTTCCCCCATGGCCTGAGTCTTAATGGCAATCCTGGAGAGGGAGGATGATGGGCTAAATCCCATCTTTTGTTGAAATCCATGAGAAATTACTTGCCAGTGTGCATTGGAAGTGAATGCTGTGCGTTGGCTCCGCTGACGAGTTCTCATCTTGGCCCGCACAGAACTGCGCGCATCTGCAGCAGTGCAAAACTGCTTTCAAATGCTGCAAAGCACACCTTTCAAATGAGCTGAATAGGCACAGCAGAGAGAGGGAAGGAAGGAAGGAAGGGAAAAATGTGCTAAGATGTGATTGCTAAATAAGAAATCAGTGAGGCCTGTTTGGCACGGTGAACACTTCTCCCTGCGATTTGGCAGTGCTGCCTACACGCTGCACAGGTGCAAATGACTTCTCCAGGGACAAAGCACTGCGAAACTGGGCCTCTCTTCCAACAAAAGACAAGTAGGGAAATAAAACCTCTGGACCAAACCCTGCTCTCATTAACACTCCTGAATTCTACTGACTGAAAGAAAAATGCTCTCTTAGATAGAGCAAGAAAAAACTTTAATATCTCATTTTCCTAGTTTGATTAGAAGGTATCAGCAGGTATAGTATCCTCCATGCTGAAGAAGACACTAACTTTCCTGGAGTAGTGAAGGAGAGGTTTGCTCACCAGCTTGTTACCAGTGCTCTCTACATACATTTAACTGTTCCAAACATTACTTGTGGTTTACATATTCCCTCCATCTCCACCTTGGCTTGCATGCATGCTGCTCACTAGGATATGTACAGTGCAGTCCTGCTGCATCCCACCCCCTCCCTGGAGGAAGAGATGGAGTCAATTTTCCAATATCAGGGGTGTCACTGACATCCAGCAGCTCTGGAGCTTCCTTGACTCCTGTGTTTACAGTGCAGCAAATCCCAGGGCAGAGCTCAATCATGGGCGTTACAGCTGCATGGGGCTTTCTCAGTGGTCTCATCATGCAACAGAGAATACATTACAAATACCTCTATTTGCCTTTTGTTTGCAGGGAATACAAAAAGAAGCCATGAAGAGGCATGTACCATATCATATCATACCAATAGGCATTTTTCTTAGTTAATAATTAAGAATTAAAAGGAAAATGTGCTAATAGCAGCCAAATCTAAAGAACAGCAGTTTTTACAAAATATTGCCACTTTTTTGTTTTCCTTTTGCTGGGAAAAACTGTTAAAGCAATTTGGATAAACTAATGTTTATCTAAATGTTCAAAGTATGCAGAGGTCTTTGATATCAGTGCAATCTCTTTGTGGCCTGGCTTTTTGACATATACCCTGCTGGCCTTTACTTTGTATGCTGCAAACACTAGAATATTATACTCAGATACAGAAGAAGTCAATAAATACATACTTTAATTAAAATAATGTCTCCCTTGCCTACTAACTGCTGATAAACATGACAGTTTTCCACTCCTCTGTTTTTTATGCTTTATGTTGTTTCAGGAATTTACTGTATGTTTATTGAGCTACAAACTTGTTGGTTTTCTTCATTTTATAGATCAAATGTATAGAGTTGTTATCATTTGATGCAAGCATCTGTTTTTACAGAAATATGAGGTTCTTACCTAATTGCAAAAGAAAATTGCAGAAGATCATGACAAAGAAGACATGTTATACACTTTATGCAACTTCCTCCTTCACCTCAGCTGTCTTTGCTTCAGGACTTTCAAATTTTCAATAATTTCCTCCAAATTATTCAGTTGTTCCCCTCTGATGTCACTCTGCTGTGATGACCCATTGGGCAATACATAATAATGCTGCACATACCCTGCACCAGTGAGTTAAAACTGCATTACAATATGAGTATTATTCTACCAGTTTGATGAACTCATTTACAGCTATGGTACAGGTGATAAAATTACAGAGCTGCAAATCCCTTTGGTCTTCTAGAGTCCTCTAGCTGATGTCATTTTTCACCAGGAATAATATGTTATTTCTTACTAGAGAGCTGAAAAGTGCAGGGAAGGTAGATAGATATGATTATTAAATGCAGTGTGTGCAAGAGGGGAAAAGATGCTGAAGTCAAATATACACAAAAATTAATAGCTTTCCTGATCTGAGCTCATGTTTCTCATGCTCTTTGGATTACAGTAGGGTTACCCTTCTGGTGTCTGCACCCCAGGGATTCACATCTGTGTAAATGTGGTAATAGAAAAAGGCCCTCATGATGAATTCATGAATTGTTCTCATTGACACTAGTTGATACTTTTACTTGGACAAGTCTCCTTTGCAGGTGCACTGACCACACACTAATTGAAAGGATTATTTTCATAACTTTCTGTGCAGTCTGCAAGGCTTTCTGTGAAAAGCATAATTGTTTCAACCAGCTGCTTGGAGTTGTTTTTATTAATTTCTTTAAATCCAACAATGCTGGATAGGCATATTTGAGACTCTCTTCCAAACTGCATGTGAGCATAAATAAAATTAGTGAATATGGGTCTTGTGTAGGAGTGAAATTTGTTTGCAAGTACAGAATTTCTGTGGGGAGGAAAATTGCTTTTGAAACGTACTTTTTCTCCCAGCCTTTTGCTATTTTTACCCTCATCCCCACAACAAATCTTTAATGTGCAGTATGTCTGCATGGCACCTGTTGGGATTAGCTGTTGGGACAAGCAGACACATTACAAGTCCATGCATTTGCACCGCCTGAAACATCTAATCCCAAGTTTATGCTGTGTGAAGCTCCCACTGTAAAGGGTTCTTCAAGTAGTGTTATTCCCCTTTCTTGAGTGAAAGCCAGGTCTCTTACCATAAGAATGGCCATAATGTCTGGAAAGCCTTATGAACTCAGTCCTTAATTCATATAGCAAACAAGTGGTTTTAAAAATAGTCCATGGAACAATTACTTGGATACCACCTTGGTACCTCCCTGCTCCTTTGCTTGGGGGAAATGCTCAAGGTGTGGAAATTGTAAAAGTAAAATCGGGCTGGGAACAATACACAATGTCCCAGAGACAGAGAGCAAAGACGAGAAGGTCTGTAAGATCCACTCACCCCTCAGCATGTCTTCTCATTTCAACTCAGCCCCTCAGCATCTTGGAGACCAGAGAGTTTAGCTTTCATGTGAAAATCCTGAGGTCCACCTGCAGCAGCAGAGCAAGATTAACACAGGAAAGGGGATTCCTGTCCTACCTCCTTCTCCCAAACCTTGACTTCTCCATTGAAGTCAAGGTCTCTGCTGTAGCCTGGGTGTCAGTACACTGCCTGCCTGTCCCAGCCTCTCTTCCATCTCCATTCCCACTCCCTTCCAGATGGGAGACTGCAGCTAAGCCCTTCTCTTGTCTCACCCCTTCCTTCTGGCATTGCACACACCCAGCCATTGAGTGGGGCTCCAAACACCCTCTGAGGGTCCTGCTCACCCTTGATAGTGGGCAAAGCACCCTAAGCCCTTTTCTTCCCTTGCATTTTGGGTCTGGCTTGCATGTGTCACTTGCCATAAGACTATGGAAATGCAGCATATGTCATGAGACCTTTGGTGGCTGAGCATCAGCTTGGAGATTGACCAAAAACTGTCAGGAGGAGGACATCACTGGAGCAAAGGCCAGGAAAGGTGCAAAATGGTGTTTTGGTGGCTAGAACATGATGCAGGAATTTCTGAGAAGATAGCATTCAAGATTTTGAGCTTTCTTGATGTAAAGTATCCATGTAACTGTCAGCCTCCTTGTACTCTCACAACCTCACTAAGAACACCTTTGCTCCTGTGGGAAAGGTGGTTTTGTTGAGCAAACTCTGTGATTTCCATCTTACTGCTGCTGTCTGGGACACAAGAAAACAGTCACACAAAACCAGGCAACAAGCCTTGCAAAACCAAGAGGCTGTCTCAGAAATTACTATTAATATGCAAATAAAAGTAGGGTTTCCTAATTTTATCTATTTGGACTCAGAGGTTGGGATCTATTTTTTACTTCTTCTCTGCACCCATTTAAGACAAAAAATTTTGTTTTGAAAAAAATATATGCAGGAATTTTTTAAAAAAATACAGCAAATATTTTGGGTATTTCCAGGAAAATAGCAAGCATTGGCAATAAAACTGGTAAAAAAAAAAATGGAGTTACCATTTCTGGACATATTTTGACATAGTCAAGCTTGTTTCCATTACAAATCAGAACAAAATTTAAATAGTTTAAATTTCATGATATTTCATACCAAGAAGAAATACATCTCTTTTTTCAGACAGTGAAATCAGTGTTTTGATAATATTCTCATGTAATTACTTTAAGCTTGTACTAGTGTAGTAGAAGAGTTAACTGGGATAAAATAGCTGACGGTCAAAGGAGACAGAGACTGTCTCACAGAGAACTTTAATCCAATACCTGAGCAGATGTCAAGGAAGCACCTCTAAGGTTATTTTTTTGAGTAAGGGATGAGCTTCTATGCCATCCTACGCCCCACCTGCCACATCCCCACCTTCCTCCCTGGCCTGCTTAGATGCTATTCCTTCTCCTGACCTGCATGGAAAACTCTCCCCACCCTGTGCTGTGCCTCCATCAGTCCTGACACTAATGGGGACTAAGGACATGGCAAACAATCACTTAGGGAATTTGGGGCCATCGTGTTGGAAGGGTAAGGTTCAATTTTGCTGCAATGCTGATGTGTGCAAAGTGCTCTCCTGTGGACCTATAGCCTAGGATTTGATGTATGTCAGGCTTGTGACAACTGCCTCTGATGCCACTCTCAAAGCACAGATGAGACTGGCCAGGGGTCCCAGCTACTTTCCTTTGGTCCTGGTGCTTCAATAGAATCAGCATTTCTTCAGGCCATGAGCAGCAAACCCTCCACAAAAACTTTTACCACGTTCCCACCTTCTGCTGCTTCTCAGTTCCCAGTGCTAGCAGTGAATTGATCTCTGAGGAGCCCAGGTTGCAGCCTGTCTCAGAGCAGGCAAAGGTTTTCCTTGGCAAGAAACAAAAAAGCTTTCTGCACGGGGTCCCGCGTGGCTCAGTGAGGCCAAGGGCTGCATTGTCCTGCAGTGCAGCTGAGGACTGTCTCTTCTGTCTAAACAGGTTTGTAAATCAAATACTGCTTTATTCATGTTTGCTCTCACTGTAGCTTCATAATTCCTGATAATCATACTCAGCTCCAACATTTGCTCCTAAACTTCCCAGAAAAGCAATGTACTGCATGGTAAAAATGCAGTGTATGTTATTCTACTGAATAAGGCAAAGATAAAGTAGGGTCTAGTCAGTAAAAAGCAGGGCCTAGTTGGTAAAAAGCAGGATCTAGTCAGTAATCATAGTATTCTAAACACCTCCAAGATACACAGGGGCCTATAACATGACTTTCTAGTAACACTGTCATGAGTCTTATTTAGGAAATGGCAGGGGATGATAATGGTTCTCCTCCTACAGGGCCTTCCTTGTACAGAATATGGACTTGCTCCCAAGCAAGTCCTGCAAGGACATTCTCCAAAGGATCCTCACAAAAGGGACTCCCACATCTTGCCAGGATGGTTCTGCCTGTGGCCAGAAAGCCAACTGGGGCATGCAGGATGTGCCCCTTGCTAGCAGTCCATGCACAACATCTTTTTAAAGCTTCTCTTGTACACAGGGGGCCTTCCCACAGCTATTGGGTTTTGTGCCACAGGGTCTTACCTGAAGATTAGCATTTAAATCAATTTTTGTTCATTATACCATACCTAAAAAATAAATCATGCTTTACTTGCCCTTTAAGAAATCACTAAAGCCATGTTACTGTTACTATTTTTCCTAAATAAAAATAAATTTTCTATCTTTCCCTGCCTGATATTACTAGTAAATAAGGATGGCTAATGAGTGCTTTCCTGATAAGGGACAACCCTTGTTAAACAGCCACTAAAAACACTCCTATCTAGACCACAGCTGCATCTGCTACAGCACGGGGTTCTTTTCATCTGCAATCCAAACCCTGTGTTCCTCGGTGAGACGAGACTCACTCTGCTGTTGGGTGGCACTTTGCTGGACTAAGAACTGATTTGCCCACATGTTTGTCAAAGGCTGATCCTCAGCAGGTGGCATTTATTTGAAACCGGACATGGCAGGTGGTTTCAGCCTAGAAACACGTTTTTGCACAGATTCCAATTAAGTGTTTATAAGCTATTGGTTATATAAAACTGAAATCGGTGGTGTTGGCAAGTTTTCTGTACTTTCTCTGTGTGCTAACAACTCGGCTTAACTTTTGTTTGTTGTTGTGAGGCTTTCAAGTGTGTGTCAAATATTAACATTTTAATTTGCAAGGAAATTAGTAGTTGGAAAACTATAATCCCTTACAAGTATGCACGCACACACACGTGGACACGCTCAGCCCATCAAAATTACTTATGTTATTAAGTTTGTAATAAATCCTCAATGTGGAATGGCACACGCTGAATCACTGAGGTACTTGACAAAGATCTGTTTAAAGGGTTACTCTGGGGCCCCAAATTCCATTTTGTAAAACAAGGCCCTATTGAACCTAATCAATGGGTTTTCTGTGATTTCACCCCCTTCGCGTCCCCCAGCAACTTTAATTAAGAGCTTTTGGGCAACTTTAAAGGATTATTTTTATCTATAGCTGTGAATTGCTATGGAAGAGCATGAAAACATACCAACGTTGATCGTAATGCCCCCCTCTACAGGAGTGGCTGCAAACCTTTCCCTCACACGTGGCTGGCATCGGATCCTCCAGAGCCAGCTGGAGGAGCAGGCACGTTCGGCTGGCATTGCTGGCAGGCAGGAGACATTCCACTCCAGGTTTATGCAGGGAAGCTCAGGGACCAGATCTGGTCCACCAAAGCATCTCAGGACAGTGGTGACAGTTTTGGCAGGCAAGAGGCCCAGCCCTGAGGGTGTAACGTGGCCACTCCGGGCCAGACTGCAGACAACAGCCTCCGCCAGCTGTGAGGCTGGCAGGAGCAGGTTCAGCTCTCGTGCTCAGCAGGCCCAGAATTTTCTTCTGTTTGTTTACTTTTTTTATCAGGGTTTTCTCTGCTACATGTAAAGAAAGTAAAGAGACTGGTGAGTTTGGTGAGTTGGGGTTTTTTTCAGGACAAATTATGATATCCATTCCTTTTTAAAGTTTTTTTCCCTGATATTCTTTGAATGAGGAATGAGGCCATCCCTCCAGGACAAAGAGATTTGGCCAGCATGCCAAAACTGCAATTACAGCTAAATGAAAAAAGTAAGAATGAAATGTATTTTATTCATTTCAGCTGTTATGTCTTAATGCAAAGAAATCACTTTGCACAGTTTTGTAACTTACACCAATTTCTAATCTCCAATACTATTAACTTCTAAATCTCCTTTATAAAGAACATTGGCAGAATACCAGAGACTAGTGCAGCTAAATAAACTTAGTTGGACCTGGTGTTTTATTTTCTTTTTTCTGAAATGCTGAAAAAATCATTAAACTATTTTGTTAATTGCTGATAACATTTTGATTAGTTGGATTTCCTCTTTTGGCTGCAATAGACACATTCCTAGAGCATGACATGAGTTTGCCTTTGGGACAAACAAAAAAAAAAAGAAAGACCATTTTTTGAAATGACAAAGTGTATTGTTATAGGATTAGAGACAGGATAACTCCAGGATTATGCTGTATTGCTAACTCAATTTAAGAGGCCTACAAATTGAAACTAAATATTGAATAGCTGTAGGGAAAGGGCATTGTTAAGGAGTAATATCTGTGTGAAAACTTGATCATTTCATCTCAGCTGCATTGAAACAGTTTTCTGACAACTCAGAGACCATTTCATATAAGCTAGAAAACCTTTTAAAATAAAACATTTATTTCTCCCTACCACTTCACTAAAATGGCACTGGAAAACCAATCCAAGTCTCACATGTGCACAAATAAATATTAACTAAAAACAACCTTGACAGAAATGTTTCTACAAGTCAGGGACGGGCTTTGAGCAAGGCTCCTGCCTTGACATCATCATTCCAAAGGAATCTGCAAAACTGTCTTCTGCTAACCTTGATTTTAGTGATGTTCTAAACCAATATAGCATCACTTCTGCACTACAAGATTTAATTGGGAGCTAAAACAGAGCTGTGCCAAGTGGGACAGTGGAAGTAATTACCAGATTTAGATATTCTGGCATCAGGGACAGAATTTCTTTAGCACAGGAAATGAATTATAGCAGAATATCCTTAGACTCAGAAATTATTGGCAGGGAGGAAGGGAAGAACAATGCAGCCTTGGTTACATGCTGACGAGCTTTGGCTGATTTGCTGTGTTACCATTTTAGTTTGTGTGTGGCTATTTAATTTTTTTTCCTCAAGAGAGCTGAAGTTCTAACACCATCTAAGTCAGAGCTTGGAGAGCTTTTTACATTTTGCGTCCAAAGAACAGTTGGGTTCACAGAGGATTGAACAAAGGGAGAATATCAAGAAAATATGGGTTGCTCTTACTGGAGAATAGGATCTTCCATGAATAAGAGCTTCTTGTGATATTAAAATGGGCTATAAAATCTCCTTCTTCTGTTTCTGATTTTGGAGCCTGGCTGTACCTGTGTCTCAGTGCCTTTTAATAAATTCAGTATTCATGGAAAACTCTTGACTGAAGCCATAGAGAAAAAGATCTGAATTTACCTCACCTAATTTGAGACATTTGCATGAGATCCCTTGGCATGGAGTGTGATACCAAAGGATCCTTCGGTAATCCCTGCAGACAGACCAACACACCCCTTCTTTTCACGGTCTGAGTTGCCCACTGACAGATCATCCATTTAGCAGGCAAGTGTCCTACCAGGCTTATTACTTAGGTCCCAAAGCCAAGACCTTAAACTGGCTGCAGAGAACATAAGCCTGGACAGAGCAGACAGAGGAGCTTGTGCCAAGGGGCCCAATGGCTGAGTATTTTCACTGTGGCTGTAGAGGCTATCAGCAATGTTGGTCAAGCACTGCAGATCTGTGACGTGCTCAGCAAGGAGATAAGATTGCATCACCTTTACCAGATGTCACAAATGGATCTCAGATGGTAATTCTTTACTGTCTGTACTGGCATCTTAAGCAAAACATGATCCAAAAGAGCAAGCTCTGTATGCCATTATCAATCCCCTAAGCCTGTTGTCTTACCAGCTGTGACATCATTAGCTGCACATCTGTCTCTAAACCAAAGGTGGTTTTCTAGCCTAACTCTTATCCCACGTCCACTCTGAATAAGCACTGAATAAAAGACACTTGTTAAAGTTCAGCTGTAGCAGGGGTTACATCAAGAGATGGCAGACAGGCAGGCCCAAGCCTCTGTCACTGAAAACAAAGATACATGGCCTATTGTCTCCTTATGGCTCATGTGATACCCTTGACAAGAAGAATGTGTCTGGCAGCCATAGAGAGTGAAATCTATACCCGAGGAATGCATATAAGACAACTTCTACTTAAGCCTTAAATGATGGGTATATGTGTAATAGTAGCACTGAGAAAATGTGAGTTTTTCCAGTTCAGTGGCCTAAACCAATGGGAGAAAAGCAAGTTGGAATCGATTTGAAAAAATATTTGAAGGGAGTTTAAATCAACTAGAAATATGTTTTCCTCTGGCATTTTAATAAAAATTAAAAATAAGATTCCAAAAAAGATGAAAAGGAGGAAAAGATGGCTCACACTGTGTGTTAGCTTATCAGTTTATTATGAGACCAATAACTACACGCTTTTCCCCCCACTATTTCTAACCAACATAAATTTCATGCCCCTGATTGTAAGGCTTAGAAGTGCTGGTGTGCCTACATCTGCATTCAGCCCTGTTGAAACTTTGCTTAAAACAAGCCAAATCCCACCTAAAAGCCTATCTGAGGTTGAGCTGGAAAATATACAGTTTTTTTTTACCTTGAGCTAGATGGCATGACAACAAACAGATGATATAAAATGATCCTTACTGGCACTATATTCATAGGAGGGAAGGTCTCTCTCAGTCAGATACTGCACAGTGATGGAGCCTCCTGCATCCTCATGCTCCCTTGGATAAGGAGAGGGAGTCAGTGAGAACCAAATGATGACACAGCAACGGCCTTTGCTCCTGAGAGCGTCAAGGCCTTCTATGAATCATTCAACTTAAGCATAAAAGAAAAGAAAGTGCCTCCATGTTCCCTAGCAGAGAGAGAGAGTTCTGGGCATGTGTGGCTAATACCTGCAGGCTCTCTGATGGGGTCCCTCTGTACCAAGTCAGTGTATTCTCCCATTCATGCATTTGCTTTGTAAGAAACAGTGGGGACCATGCTGTGAACTGCAAAAGCACAGGCTGACTACTGTTTGTGTGGCCTCATCCCGCCACTACTCCAGAGCACAAATAAGGAATTTTTACTCTTTAACAGAGTCAGGAGTACTCTATAATCCAAGCAACTTCATAATGAACAAGCCCTCATTTAGTGTGAGGCCTTATTCATTGCATGCCTTACTTACAGCATACTGTTAAAACAGCCATGATGTTGCCCTGACTCTGTTTTGGTTTTGGACTAAATACAGTACAGTAAGTCAAACATTATTGGTCACAATGGTAATGCGGAGTGTATATAATGTGCTTTTATTGCTGCGAGGCATAGCTGAAATATTTACACAGAATACATGAAATAACAGCAAGATTCATGTTCTGTTCCTTATTTGTAAGGTATTTTATTAAAAAGAATCTGAAGTTCATAAATAAAATAGTAATATCGCTTATTTCCAGATACTAGTTCCAGCTTGTTGATTTTAATAGACAAGTATAACACTTCAAATGTGGAAACACAGTGGGTAATATTTATATGAAATCTCCGAGAACCGTGGTATTTTGCTCATGTGGAATATCATGGCATTTTGCCTGGATCAAGTAACCAGCAGATTAGCACATTAACACTTTTAAGAAACATGCGTGTAATCCACTCTGAATGTGGTCTTTGACTCCTAGTAGGAATACCTAATGATTTTCAAATGGACACGTTACTTTATAAAGCAAGTGAAATAAACAGGAATTGCAGAGCAGCTTTGGTTGGGGTTGATGGCATAAGCACACACATGTTATCAACAGAGGAGACAGGATCAACTCTGCAGCCATGGAAGGATTTGCAGCATCTACAGAGATGCAGGAGTTTTCTGGCTTTATTCACAGAATTCACAGAACCATCAGGTTGGAAGACACCTTCAAAATCATCAAGTCCAACCCAGCCCTAACACCTCAACTAGACCGTGCCTTTTTTAAATACATCCATGGGATGGTGACTCCACCACCTCCCTGGGCAGACAATTCCAGTACTTGATTGCTCTATGTGAGCAGGTAAGTGGATATAAACATTCACAGTCAAGTTCAAGGTAGCAGAGTAATGACAGACCTCTAAGACTGACCAAAGCTGGTAAAGCCTGCAAAAACCATCACCATTAACAATTATGAAGGTCCCAATCCAGTCTGCAGCTAGAGGAATATGTCCACAATACAGCCATGTTTAGGCTGCCATAGGCTCCATTCCTAACCAGGAATTAAGAAGGAAAAGAGCAAGAGGCACAAGGGCTGTCGGTCCTCAGTTACTTGGCCAAGGATGTGTGCCTTCAAAGCTGTACTCCAACACAGACTCTTCACATGGTTCTGGTCACACTGCCAGTTCCCTGCACTGCTTTTCCCACTTCCCACAGAGAAAAATTCCATCCTTCCCTTCATGGGAGCTGCTGCTGACTGCAGTAGTGTGCTCATGGTAATGCTGGTGCTCCACATGTGCAAAGTCCTGGTTGTGTGGAATACACATGCAAGCTCTGTGGCAGGGTAGCTCAGGGCTCTGGCTAATTTCATCTGCCATATAGAAGGGATAAACCTTTTTATTTCTGGGGTGCTTTCAGTGACATGTAGCAACTGAGTTCAACTTCTGCAGCAAGAGACAGCAGGGAAAACCCAACAGTCCCCCTCCCACGAAAGAAGCAGCAGAGTCCAGGCTGCATGCCAAGGAATCCTATCACTAGCCTTATAAAAAACTCACCAGGGCCACCTCAAAAACAATAGTGAAGTCACGCTTGGCTGCAGTTGGTTATGGTTTGAGAGCGAGACCACGAACAGGTCTCCCAGAACTATTGTGGTTGGCTCCATTTCCTGCTAACTCAATTCATCACACTTGTTCTCTTCTTCCTGGAGACAACTTTTATAACCCCATTAATGTACTTACAGAGTGTCCCTGCTTTTCTTAAGACCAGATATGGCTGCCCCAGGCCATAGCAATTAAGGCTGCTCTTTGGAAGTGACTATATAGAAGTTAATGGTACAGATCAAGAGATTGTTCACAAAGGTTAAGTTAAGGATCTCACCCTTCATCCTGCTGAGGGCTGATGCTCTTCTTGCTTCTGCAGTAGAGAATCAAATAAGTACAAAGTTTCTGGCTCTCCAAATAGAAGGTAAAATATCCTTGCTATACCATGTACCCATGATTTAAAAAATAACCTATAGTTTCAACTTTGGTTAAAATAACATGGGTGAGAAAGTTCAAACATGGGTATTTGCAAAATGAAAGAATTTTAGAAAAGGAAATTCTAGGATTTGAAAAAGAGAGAGAAAATTGTCATCATGGAAAAAGTCAAATCAAACTATCTTCTAAAGCTAAGAAGCAAATCAAAAAACTTCTTCCCCCTCTTTCTGTGCCAGTCTGGACACAGAAAAGATTTTTCCTCTGCATTGAAGTCATCTTTTCAAAAACAAAAAATATAGTGGGAAATATTAAAATGTTAATCATGAAGGACTTGGAAGGCTCATTTAGAAAGCAGCTCAGACGTCAATGAGCATCAATTGCTGTGAACCAAGTATATACTGAGTACTTAACATCTTGTCAAAACTCTTGGATATACAATATCAACAAAGGAGAAACAGCTCTGAGTAAAGCTCAAGTGTCAGGACAGGATGAGGTTTTGTGGACTATTAAAAACCCAACCTCCCCCTACTTAAGCTCACACAAAAGCCCAGATTTTTGGAACATCACGCTGGAGTCAGGCCTTTCCCTCCCCACTGACAGCCAAAGCTATTTTTGAATTTGGGTTAGATTTAGTGACTAGGCACCAGCCAAAAAATTTAGGGGGGGTGTGGGGAAATCATTGGAAAAAGTCATAAGACTTTGCCTATTTCAGAAACAAAAGGTTTTCATTTTTTGGGCTGGGTTCACAAGAGAATTTGGGAGCTGACCACTTTCAGATGTGCATGCTGCAGAGGGGTGATTACATGCCTGCAGCTCCCAGCTCTGGCACCCCAGGAATGGGGATCAGAGCAATGCTTGCCATCCCTGTGCTTTTATATCAGCACCCTTCATGGAAGCAGACAGATCTGTATGGAAGTGTTTGAGAAGGCAATTTAGAGCAGCATGCTGAAGCTGCTTGTGCTCGAGCTCTGTTTAGGATAGCAGAGCTGCCTTCACGTGAGGCCTTTCTCAATTCATTTTAAAATTGGCTTCTAAACAAAATATGGCCAATGTTTGGGGTAATAAAAAGGCAGGGGAGGGAGGGAAACGAGGATGTGCTTTGCTGGAGTGCATGGGGATCCCCACTTCCAAGGCCTGAAAGATAGTTTGATCTCTCAAAAAGTTCTGTATTTTTTAATCCATACTTTTAGAGCAGAACAAATACTTCTGCAGGGTATCCTGTGGAGGCTTTCACCTTTTCACTCCCTCCAGAGACTTCTTTTTAAGTTCTTTCATTCAGAAAATATGGATGTTCGGGCTTGCTCAGTCAAAGAGCAGCAAGTGAGGCAGCACCAGGAGAACCTTCACATAAAGCAGCCTTTTATCCATACACTTAAACAGTCTTCACCACACAGCAACTGAGTCTCTTTCAGTCATTGCTAGACTTCATCCTCACAAGACCATTTATTAGATAAATTTGTTTTCTGCTTTTGATTTTGATAACAATGACAGACAGAAGCAGTAGGCGAAGGGAGTGTCTTGGCAAAGGTCATGGAGGACAATCCCAGTCGAAGGATAGGGAAAATCTGTTTTTTCCAGGTCCCACAGGTTTTTTCCCAGGTCTCCTAGGAGATCTCTCTTCCATCAGATAGCCACTGGGGAGGCAGCAAGATCAGCAGCAGTGATGAAGAAAAGATTTGAGCATAGCAAAACCTGGGGCTAACCCAGGAGAGAATAAGGCAAAATGCAATGTGTTTATTTGAATGCCAAGGCTGTTTAACAGTGCAGCTTCTCCACATGCACTGAGCTTTCCTCACTGCTCTTAGAGGGCAGCTTGACTGCAAAATGTGACTGCAAATTTGGCACTTTCCTCAGAAGGTCCCCGTGTTGAAGTCAGAAGCTGGAAGAGAGCACTTCCCATGCTGATGGGAAAGTGCTGCTCTTCGGTCACAGGACACTAAACAAATCAGGGGAATTGATCAAGAACTGAAACACCCAGTCAGGTTAGGTATCTGGTCTTACCTTCTCACACAGCCCTTTGTGCACAAACCACCTTATCTTTCCCTCAAGCACACATCTCTTCCCATTTTTCCCATGATTTCCATCTAACCATGGCCACGAAGCCAATGCTTTCTGCCTGGTGGGATCCGTGACCCTCCTCAGCAGCCCCCACTGCCATGTGCCATACCACAGATAACAGTCAGCTGGCAGGCAAGGAAGTCCCCCTGTCTCTGAAGACATCTGTGTGGTTATGGAGCGGGGTATGGAGGCCACAGAGTGAGGAGGAACACCTCGCCTCCACAGAACTAGGACAGTACCTTAGAAAGACTGACGGAATATTATGTTTTTCAGTTATGAACTCTGCAAGATAACCTTGTAAACTACTGAGACACAAGAAAGCTTTGTTCCTACAAAGCCTTAGAAAAGTTGGTTACAAACACAGGAGCCTCTCACACAGGTGACACAAGGCACATGCTTAGAACACAATGAGATCACCCCAAGCAGAAGGACAGTGTGCACCTTGTGGGCTTTGTCTGTCATGAAGTATTTGGGTTTTCCACTGGGAAACAGAAGGAGTAAAACCAAACAAGGATCCACCAGCTAAGGACATATAATTACATAGCATGTGTTCTCCAGGGCTGTTCAGAGGCAGCTTTTCCAGATTTCTTGTGCTATTTCAACACCTCAGCTCAGCCTCATTTTCCTGCCAAAGTGTTACTTTCAAACAAAACCTCCTTTAAACCCCACAAGCTTAAAATTAGGTCATGCATGTGCCAGAAATAATTTTGAAATATCCTCATTACCTTTCTTCTTCTTCCCAGAGTATTTTACTATTTGTTTGGGACAGAGGGAATGGAGCTGCACTAACTATTTTTTCTCCCAACAGCATTTGCATAGAAGCTTTAGAGAAGCCATGCATTTTGAAAGCCTAACGCCTATTTCACTGTCTAAAATAATGTAAATCTTTCAAACAAATCTCTCTCAGCCCAATAGGGATTCCATGACTGATTTTTTTTTTTTTATTTCACCCAGGACAAAGCAGCAGGCACCCTGAAAGCTGCATACATCAAGAAAAGCTGTTTAAATGATGTGTGTGTCTAATGCAAGCCTTCCTAGTCAATCTCATCTTTCCCTGTTTAGCACAGGGAGCTGAGCTAACTTTCAGTTTGACTCTCAATTACAATGTTTTACTGCTCAGTTGTAACCACTTTAACTTCAGGTTTGCTGTAAGCAAAAATAAACAACAATTAACTACTAGGTATTTGCAAAAAAGGTGACAAAGTTAAGGAGCCTTAATTCAATATCCATCTTCAGAGGTTTATAACTGAATCCATACTTGAATTTAAATACCAAATAATCTACTGATTATTATGCATAGTTTGCAGTCAGTGTAACAAAAACATGATGTTGCAGTCATGCTGTGAGCTCTGTAGCTAGGTTTCCTTGTTTATATTAACAGCTGTAAACACAGTCTAACTCAGCCTTGATTTAAACACAGATTTCCCATACTTTCAAGAATTCACCACATTGTGAAAGCTACAATTTTAAAACTTTTCTCACGTGCATATTGATTATGCCCAGGAACAGCTTGCAATGATACACAAGCACTTGCAATGACCCATTTTAGAGTCTCTATATACTCCAGTATTTCATCTTCATTAAAAAGTAAAACCACTTTTGTGAATGTTTGTGTATAAACTTGCCCCTGAATATTCTGAATAGAGCCTTCTACATAAGATACTTTCAGTAAGGAATGAGGGGATTTTGTGTGATATTGCAGAATCCATCAACCCTATCAGAAGAGCTTTTAGAATCACATTGCTCTACCATGAGCTAGGGATGCCATGTCTCTACCAGTAGCTTCACCACTGGTGACCAAATTTCACAGTTACACCTCTCTTCTCAGCAATCTATGCCTGGAAAACCTGATTTAGACCATCACAGACCAACTGCAGTTTTTCATAGTGCATACGGTCCAGGGAAATACATCTCCAGCCCAGGAGAGCCAAAGTTGACCTTCATGACCCTACTCATCTATGACCAGTGGCAAACCCTCAGGCTCCCATTCAGATCCTGTACTCACACAGAGGTGAGCACAACACTGACCACCCATATTCCACCAGCTCTGCTCCTCCTAAGCATGACAGGCAGGCTCTCAGGGGTCCAAGCCATAGCTAGGTGAGGCCCAAAGATAAGTGCACAACTTAGAATCCAAGCGCTTTGGTCTGCTCTGAGGCTGGTTCTCTGCCAGGATGCTCCCCAGAGTCTTACAACGTTTCTCACTGTCTGTTCCAGGGAGTGAGGGCTGCTGGAGAAGCACAGTATGACTCATATAGAACTCCAGAACTTCTCATAGAGAACTCTGGATCCACTCCTTTGTGTAGACTAGGACAGGTTGAGCAACCTCCTACTTCAGTATTTAGGTCTCATGTTTGAAGCACACTTGTCCAAAACTCCATTTTCCCCCCTCTGAAGTCACATACAACTCATACAACTGAGACAAGTGCCTAGTCTAGCCATTTGTGGTGATGCTAAAATACAGCCTGGATTTTAAAAGGATCCAAAAGGAGTTTAGTTAGGCCTTTCCATATCATCCTTTGCAAACTATTTTTACATGTCTGAGATCTCATTCAATTTGCTTGGCTTCTCAGAGCATGATTAAAAGCAATACGGAGCAGATGGGAGAGGTAAGACAAACAGAGGTTGAATGACTTGCCTGAGGCTGGTAGAGTCTAGCAGAATGGGCGACAGGAGTCCTGGGTATTAATTAGTTAATATTTGTACAATGCTAAGAAAATATATAGCCCTATATAAGTATTATTGTAAGGTGGCCCCTGCAGTTTGGAGAAGCAGAGGGCAACAGTGCACAGGCAAGTGCAAATATCCTTTCTTGTTTTGTGGCATTTCGGTCACCATGGGGTCTGGGAGGAACAGAGCATTCCCAGGACATATGAGAGAGGGAATGAGAAAGCCCAGGGAAAGAGATCCCACCCAAGCAATGCCTTCGTGCACCCCCAGGCTGCTCTATCCACGCATTCAGTCCAGGATCAGCTGTTTGTGCTTTCCATTGGGACCAATAAATCTGTGAGGTACAATCAAACTGGGCTACATGGTCAGCTGCCTTCAGCAGAAACCTCGGAACTGAATTTGAGATATTTGGGGGTGTTTACAGCATTAAGAGGTGTAAATCTCTCTGAAGTGCCACAGGACCCACATGCCACACTGAGCTGTGCTCTGCTGAAATCCCAGGAGGAAGGTCAGGCCCATCTGTATTAAAGAACAATCTATGGGAAAGGAGAAAAGGGTCACAGTGTCAGATTTCTCCTTTTTTTTCCCACCTCTCTGGGGCATTCATCCTGCTCCCATGACTTCAGATCTGATTTCTTCAGATGCCTTTTTCAGTCCAGCTTCCCTTCACACCATCACACATCCCAGCCTCCTGCTCTGAGCCTCCTCCAGATTCCAGTATCAGCCTGAACAAAACATGCATCAGATTTTCTCCAGGATAGCTCTCAATCTCCAGTGTTTTTAACATGATTTTGCTATGCAGTTTCAAGAGTGGTGAGACTTTTTGGCCATTTCCTTTTTTTCTCTTGGCTAGAATACAAGAATATTACCTAAGCTGTGATGTACTTTCCTCTGCAATTTTAAAATCATTCAGACTTCCCGCGAAGTCTACTAAAATTTTCATCCAGTTTTCATCACCTCATATCTTCATTATCTGAACCTGCAACTTCTTTTCCCATCACTTTAGCTCAGATTTGACCAAAATGCAAAATTTCCAGCTGAAAATTCCAATGTTCATTTTCATCCAAGACAGGATAAATGGCACAAAATTTAAAAGTACCTCCTCAGAAACACTAACATTTGAAGTTCTACATATTTAGGCAAAACTTTCCAGCATTTCTAGTTCCTGAATTCTAAATGTTGAATTTTTTATTTTTTTTTGCTTACTTGGCAGGCTTTATTTAGACTAGAATCAATGTCAGACTACATTATCTTTCCCTTGTAGATTCTACTTGCTCTGAGGCAAAAATCCACAGGGAAATATACTTCAGTACTATGTGGTCTTTACTGACCATGTGTCTTTACCATGCCCCTATAGCATGGTACAGTGGGAAGAGCATGTAGTGTGCACTGGGAAATAAATATGTATGGTATAGTAAGGGACCTCACCCGGAAAGGAACAGAGAGCAGAGCTTTGTGGCTGCCCTACAGCTCCCACCAGCCTCCAAAAGGATGCTCATTTCTCTACCATGCAACCTGGTGTGCTGGCTGCAGATCACACAATGGGAGATATGTGTCCCACACCCCATTCTTTTCCCCTAAGTGATACATCATGCTTTTATCTGATTTTTTTTTTTATGAAATTATTTGCATAATTTTAATGGAAAAAAAATCATCAATTTGGTAAAGCTAACTTCAAAATTGTTTTCTTTTTGCTACAGAAAATGTTCATTGCTGAGAAGCTGTGTCCTCAATTGTAAAATCATCCTGATAAAAACATTCCATAGCCTCCAGTACAGCTGCCAGAATCATTAGTTTTGCTACTGCCCTAATCTGAGCAACCTGATGCTCTTTGAATTCTTCAATTTCTTCCCTTACTGTCAAACCCTCTTCCCCATCAATCCCTTAAGCTGATTCTCTTGTCCCTCATGTCATCCACTGCAGCCTTCCTTGTGCCAGGCAACCTCCTCGTGATTCCCCAACCCAAAACAACCTGCAAAGCCATCAAACCTCTATTGCTGGATTAAAAACCTTTATGTTATATAGTGACAATTAAAGAAAAACAGAAAATTGCTGCTGTCAAGAGGGTTTTCAATCGTTCAGCCAGTATTCTGAAATGGATGGAGAAAAATAAGTAACAAAACATAAATACATTTTTACTTAATTCTTACCAATATTTAAAATGTTCAACAGCATTTTTGATTGCCAAAAATTGATGGACTGTTCTGCAGACTGTTTTAAAAGCATTAAGTATGAGGTTAAGTTTGTGGCTTGAAAACTTTTGGAGCTTTTCTTCATCAGAATTGCAATTTCCAATAAGAAATACAAAAATAATATTACATGCAAGCCAATAAAAACATAAACATAAAAATAAAATCTACAAAATACAGTCCTTTTAGCCAGGTTTGCTTTCCTTTTCCAAATCCCATGTCAAAACTTTGCTTCAGCAGCTACAAGAAATTGGCAAATTAACAAATACCAAGGCAAGTCAGGAAGCCGTGCTTCTAAATGACTCTGAAGTATCACATTCTGACCATAATTAATGAACATGGCCAAGAAACCACATTGCTGAGACCCTCTAAGGTCACCCCCAAAACTTCTTTTAATTTCTTACAGTCATATGCTGTATTTTTGTCATGTATGTAACCTTGGGTCCTCTGGATTCCAAAAGCTCCTGGTGAAACCTGCTCTTTAAGACAGTGGTCTCTATGTTTGGCAGGTTGTGTCTGACCTGCAGTCAGGGATCATCATGCTTTGACTTCAGGGAGCTCAAGCTTGGTGGCTGCAGTTGAGCTTTGGTTCTGTGCTGGGCTGCACACACCCAAGGAATGCCAAGTACCCTCAATTCCATTAACTTCAGTAGCAATTATAGAGCTCAGCTGTATTTAATATTCTACAGGGTCAGGCTCTGAAAACTGTATTAGCATTTTCAGTTCCCAGTAGGACAAAATTCAGAAAAGCATTTGGATTAACTGTAAACATGTGAACACTCCCCCTGATTTCAATATGACTATTCTCATGCTTAAAGTTAAGTATATGCCTAAGCTATGTGCTGATTTTGGGCCAAAAACTACTGTTTTCAAGGGCTACACAAGTTCAAAAATTGCTGGTCTTTAATGCCAGTTGCATAATCTAGTTTTCCCTTTTTCATAAAGGCTGACACATGACTGTCTTTTTTAAATGAAGCAGCTACACTGAAGAAGATGGGGCATTCTGATGAAACACTGAGTATTTCTCTAAAGCTACTAAGCTACTATTATTATTGTTATCATTACTGTTATTCCTATGTGAATGCAGGAAAAGCACCTATCCCAGACTCAGAACTTTTGCTGTTCCTGAAAGAATATAAGCCATACAGCAAAGAATAACAAACTCTCTCTACATGACAGCAAACATCAGTCAAGTGACAGATAAAAATATCCACCCTCCCCAGAGACCCTCAGTGTCTTGTACATCTGAACCCTTCCAGGGGCACTTAAAACCAGAAGCATCTTGTGGCACACTCTGAATGTCCTTCTCACCACTCTGGGGGCCAAGGAAGTCTGTGGACTTCTGAAGAAGGACGGGCTGGCATCTCTCCTTTTCTGAATTAGGAGGGGGCTTCTCCCTTGAAATGATGCTGGCCCTCAGGAGACAGCATCTTGGCTCGCTCATGGCAAGGGACAGATGTGGCTCTCAAGCAAATTCCTTCACCCAGAGAAGCATCAGGGGATATGGAACCTGCTGTGATGGCTCTTCTCTGAAAGCAAAATGCTCCTTCCTCTGGGAGGACACTGGGGCTCAGAAGACAAGAGACAGAGGGGCTTCCCTGAGGAAATCAGGGAAAGGGCACAGATTTCCTTTTTCAGAGGAAATCTGTTGGGGCACAGGAAAAAAACATAACTGTGCCTCACTCTACATTTTGGGTTCCATTAAGTCTCTTACTATATCCTGCAAAGTGGAAGGACACAAAACACCAGGAGGAAAGGAAGAGCTTTTGGGGCTCATTTTTCACACAGACCCCTTAAGTGTATGCAGCTCACAGCACTGGAACCATGTTCTCAGAAGCCATAGGAAGCCACACAGAGGAGGAAAAAGCAGAGTATGGTTCTCACTCCTCCACTGTGCAAGCTGGGGCCAAGCTGATGTGCCTCCAGGCCAGCTCCAGAGGTCCATGCTGAGGCTGCCTCCCCTGGACCTTCTTCCCCCCTGTAGCAGGAGGTGTCACTCTGGCTTGCTAGATCAAACTTTGGCTTCTCCATAACTCCATGATCTATGAGCCTTACAATGCAATTATCTGGCTGCTGCAAAGGCACCAAAAAGGCAGAACAAGGACACATTTAGGACGGGGCAACTGCATGTGGTCATAATTGCTGTTCTCAGTCTGCATCTCCCTTTTTTGACACATTTCACAGCACATTTCATCACACCATTTTTGGTACATGTGCAGCTACTGGACTGATAAGATAGCTTGTTGGCATATTTTCTTGGGTAAGGCTGCTTGGGAAGAGCTTTTGTTTCAAGCTCTTGTAGAAGAATTATAAAATCAAAGCAACAGCATAGCCAAAATCCATAATGCAAAACAAATCTCTCTTGGCACCCTGACAGAGAAATGGCACCCACTGCTAGAGGAGAGCCTTGGGCATGAGATGCAGCACTGGCAAGACACAGGGAGAAGGAATGACCTGGACTGGTGGGCAAGGCAGTAGTGCTGACACTTAACATCCTCCTCTTCCATCCCAAATGGCTCTGGTGGCAGGGGTGATGGCAGGGGCTCCCAAACAGTGGCACACATGAGTGTTCCATTTATCTCACAGACGTGTTGCCCGAGCACCTCCATGTCCCGACTGTGTGTCCACCCAGCCCAGTCCAGGCAGTACATCTGAGAGCAGTACTTGCTGTGGTTGGCTGTGCCTGAGAGCCTGCTGTCCCAGCTGCCAGGGAAATCACTGCCGTGATGAGATGTACGGCATTTTCTTCTGTTGACAGAAAGGTAGCACTGGGGAAGGTTCTGGACACTCACCCCAACGCTGTGGAAACAGATGAGCAACAAACAGAACCAGGACTTCTACACTTTGTAAATGCATGCTGGCTGCCTTCATTTTGCTCCAATATGTCCAAGGGCCTTCCAAAGACTTGCATCCCCATTACTGCTCTTGCGCGAGTGCCCGCCGTGGGATTTTCCCCCGAAAGCTGTCTCCGAGGGCTGCCGGGCTGCACATCTCGGGTCCGGTCGGGACCCCCGCACACCCACCCCGCTCCTCACACCCACCTCGCTCCTCACACCCACCCCGCTCCTCACACCCATCCAGCTCCTCACACCCATCCGGCTCCTCACACCCACCCCGCTCCTCACACCCACCCCGCTCCTCACACCCACCCCGCTCCTCACACCCACCCCGCTCCTCACACCCACCCCGCTCCTCACACCCACCCCGCTCCTCACACCCATCCAGCTCCTCACACCCATCCAGCTCCTCACACCCACCCCGCTCCTCACACCCACCCCGCTCCTCACACCCATCCAGCTCCGCACACCCACCCCGCTCCTCACACCCACCCCGCTCCTCACACCCACCCCGCTCCTCACACCCATCCAGCTCCGCACACCCACCCCGCTCCTCACACCCATCCAGCTCCGCACACCCATCCCGCTCCTCACACCCACCCCTCTCAGCACACCCGTCCAGCTCCGCACACCCATCCCGCTCCTCACACCCACCCCGCTCCTCACACTCACCCCGCTCCTCACACCCATCCCGCTCCTCACACCCACCCCTCTCAGCACACCCATCCCGCCCCGCACATACCTCTGCTCCTCACACCCACCCCAGCCAGCTCCGCTCCGTCCCGGCTCAGCCCCCCCGTCGCTGCCCCTTGTGCTGCCACCTCCTGGGCTTCGGGGCTCGGGCGGCGGGGCTGCGCTTCCGTTCCCGTTCCCGCTCCTGTTCCCATCCCCGCTCCCGTTCCCATTCCCGCTCCTGCTCTCATTCCCACTCCCATTCCCGTTCCAGTTCCCGCTCCCATTCCCATTCTCACTCCTGTTCCCATCCCCACTCCCATTCCCGTTCCCGCTCCCGTTCCCATTCCCACTCCCGGACCAACAGCGCGGTCGTGGGCGACCACTTGTGGGCGTGGGCAGTGGAGCTGCAGGTGCGCGTCCGCCCCGCTCCTCCATCCTGTCCCGTCCCGTCCCCTCCCGTCCCGTTCCCGTCCCATCCCGAGCCGCCGTGCTGGCAAGCGGGAGCGTTCTCTGCCGTGGATGCGGTGTGCTGACATGAAACACCCCAACAGAGTCCTGCTTTCCAGCCAGTGTTTTTTGACGTTAAGGCGTCCTGGAGGGAAGACCCCAAAGCCCATTAATCACTTCAGGATGTCTGAGACGTGGGCAATAACACTGCGGAGAATTCAGGCCCTCTGACACTCCAGTGCAGTATCTGAGCATTTAACAATAACAGTCAACACTGCTGATGCCTGTGAAAATACAGATGTAAGCCAGCTGTCTGTCAGGGTGAAAAATGTGTTTGTCTTTTCGTTTTAACGTGTCATTTCCCTCTTGGACATTTGCTGTGTTAGTGCCAGGATATCACGTGCTTCCAGCACAAACTATCCTAGGAAGATGAACCACGTTCACATGGAGGGGAGGCGTTACTGTGCTGTTTCTGCAAAGTTTTTTCTTCATCTGAAGCTGAACAAAACATGGCTGACCTAATTCCTTAACTTTTATTATTATTGAAGTAATTTCCAATATCTGTTTCTAGCCAAAGGTAATCGCAGATTTATCCATAAAAGGATCATAGGAGGGGTGAAAGAGTGGGTGTTCTGGGAGGTGTCAATATTGAGATTAATAAGATGCAATGGAAGTACATATATCATGATCAAAAATTAATAGGCAGAAAATGTGCTTATGGGGGAGGGACGACTGAAAGAGGGCAGATTTGGATCACATATTAGGAATAAATAATTTACTGAGAGGGAGATGAGACACTGGAACAAAGTGACCAGAAAACTTGTGGATGCCCCATCCTTGGAAGTGTTCGAGGCCAGGTTGGATTGGGCTCTGAGCAACCTGGTCTAGTGGAAGGTGCCTCTGCCCATGTCAGGGGGGTTGGAACGAGATGATCTTTCTAATCCAAAACATCCTAGAATTCTATGATAACTCATGACTGGCATTTTAGAAGAAAAAGATGCAGATATTCATGAAGGACCAGAAAGGGGTCTTCAAGGACATGGATCTCAATATATTTAGAGAGCAAGTTCATTTGTAAAGACATTTTATGTAAAAAAAAAAAAAAAGATAAGTAAAACTGACTTCTTTGTTTTTATGAGAAACAAATATTGCAAGTAGATTACCAGGAAGGCAAATGCACAAATGAGTATGAGAAGTCACTCTGTAAAAGGAAAGTCAAGGATGTAGTGAAGGAAAGCTATTGGAGGGTGATCTTCTGAAGGCCCAAAAGCTCTTTTGCTTCAGCCCTCATTGAAGATAATTACTAAATTGGATGGCTTAAATACAATATAGCAGACAAAAAATAAGATCTCCTGCTAGAGTATGGGAAGAAAAAGCAAGAGAATGCTTACATAAATAAGAGGCTTTCAGTTTAGCCACACCTCTACTCTGAAGGATCTGGCTAAGGTCCTCTCTGAGAGTTACTGGTTGCAAATATGCTGCAAAAACCTGGAGAGCTCAGGTAAGAATCAAGAGGAGCAAGAAGGCTAAGAAACGTTCCAGTCTCTAAAAGAGCAAAGCTGGAATCATAGCTGCCTTGCACTGGATTGAATTCTCAGAACAGGACCAGAACAAGTAAAAATAATCCATAAGAACCTAAAAGTTAACTATGCAAGTGACAGCAACATGGTTCTCTCCAGAATACACTGAATTAATTTGAAATATTTCCCTCAGACAATGTAACAGACCTCATGGATGGATAGCAAAGAACTAATAATTATTGGTGTACTGCGATTTAGCATGATCTGTGACACTGCCACATAATCCAAAGTCTGAGAGACATGGTCTAGGTGAAATCATTATCGAGAAATGTAAAAAAGTGTGAAACAGTGCCCTCAGGTAATAGTTAACCATTAACTCACTGTAAATGTAAAATTTGTAAATGCAAATGTAAATTGAGCTTAGCAACATTTGCATATTCTCTAATTATCTGGATGTTGTATATTGAAGATTTCTATGTGGGAAAAGCTTCAGGACAGAGAGAGCAAATTGGAGAAATTATCTGACAAAAACATAGATTCACTTAAATCACTTTAGATTCCTTCCTGCATGCTACACCTAGCCAGTAATAATCACCCAGACAAGTAAAGGATGGATGGGTTTTCTGGGAAAGATCTTGTGCTTCTGGCAGATCATAACTGAGCACAGGTCAGCGACATCTTGTTGCTGCAAGGAAGGCAGAGTCAATAGTGGGCTCCATGACGAGGTCTTTGTCCTCAAGGCAGAGGAACACAGCTCCTCTCAGCATGGGCCAGGCTCTGGCTCAGACAGCCCATGTGGGTTTGGTGTGTGTGGGGCTGCAGAGCTATGGGTATGGAGGGAGATCTGGTGAGGTCAAAAAACATCCATAAACTGTATAAAGCTTTTGGAGTAGGTGTCAGGGAGGCAACTGTTGCAGTCTGGCTGGCTCTTTTTTATGTTTTAATGTAGTTCTGTGGTCACCCTGATAAGCACTTTTAGCCAAGAGGCTTTTTATTTTATCTAGAGAACAATTTATGCAATGTAAGAGACAATCTATCAGTCAGAGTGGAGATGTCATCCAGAGACCTGCAAGTTAAAAAACAGGTTTTGGTTTTGTTGTCTAACAGACCTGATTAACAGTGTAAATACATGTAAATATCTTTGACAAGGACAATTATCTCAGGTCTGTTTCAATTCATTTTATTTCAAGAAGGAGGTAATTCTCCCTGGAATCCAAATCATTCGGATCGCTTAGGCTCCATGACAACCTGTATGGAGGAAGTTGTGTTGGGGCAGCTGGCTGTTCTGTTTCATTTTTTAGAAGTCAGAAGAAATTATCTTGACATTCCTGAAAGGAAAAACTTGCCAGAAGTTTTGTGAGAGATTTTTCCTTTTAGTGAGAGTGAAATCTTTTTTAACATGCCGCATTGTCACACAAAATGGAAATCTTGAATTTCCAGACATTTCTGCTGGTCAGTTAACTCCTTCTAAAAGCTGCTTGCTCTATTAAAAAGAAAAAATAGCTTCAAAGTTTGTAAGATTTACAGCCTCCTCAAGGGTGGAGGCCTGGGACACAGACATTGCAGCTCAGAGGTCCAAACTTACTTGCTTACTCCCTTTGACTTCCACTGACACTTCAGTATTCTGGTGCTACTCTTGCCTTTGGAAATGTTTTTCTGATTTATTTTGTCTTACCTGCAACGACCACAAAGGCAGGTGTGAGACTAATTTTCAGGAACGGTAAAGGGAAAGTTATTAATTTGTGTTCTTGTCCATCTGCTTTGCAGTATTCATGAGACCTAAAGCAGTGTTTCCACTCAGTGTTTCTATGGTTTAATAATCATCCAATTCTCATACAGAGTCTGTGGCCTGAGCCAAGTTTCTCCATTAACCAGCCTGAAACATCTTTGGTCCTGAGATGAAATAAGATCAGATTCATTAAGCCCAGCAATACCATAAGGAAAATATATAGATATTTATTTGAGGAAAAAAGCCTCAAATTCCTTAGTCCCAGATAATTTGTTCCTGCTAAATGTCACATGTTGCAAATGCCTGCAGTTCATAGCGGTTTTCTGAATCAGAGCTTGGGAAGGATGATTAATGTAAAATGGGCTACGTGGCATAGACCAGGACACAAGAGAATGGCATGACAGGAAACTGTGCTGGTGATTTCAGGTCCTGATGATACTTTAGTAAATGCTAACATGAAATCCACCTAAACACCTGTAGAATAACACACCTCTTCAAGCAGAACTTTTCCCCAGTGACTTATTTGCTAAACACAAAGTGCCTTGGATTTTTCAATGGTGGAGAATATTTTGAGTTTGACTATGGCATAATAAAGTAATAAAATAATAAAAGTTTTTTTTTCCTTTATCCTTCATATATTTTTCCTTTCACATTAATCACAGGATAGATGAGGTGAAAAATGTAATTCAAAGTTTTATATTGTATTATTGCTCATTTTCTTCCCTGTAATATATCCAGACAAGTTGCATTTTAATATTCAGGTCATTTGAAAATTTCCTTTTTATCTTTACAGGAAATGGAATAGTCATACTGTGCTTTGCTTTTTTTTCATAGATTTTTTTGGCAGTGGTCCTCAGGAAAAATCTTTTCTATTCTGAGTCTGATAAACTGGAGTTCTCTACAGTGCTATAGAGCAATGGTATTTCTTCACCATGAACCTTGTGCTAAGCATCAATCACAGACAGAACCAAAAAGACAGTCTAATTATCAAAAAAAAGTTAAAAGACACAATGTGCCTGATTCCTTCCCAGAACCATGGGATGGAGTACCAGAAGAAATTAGCTATGAATGTTTTAATTGCTTATTAGATGGAAGAAAATTTCCTGAATATGAAGTTATCAATACACAATAGCTATTTAATGAATTTAAATGCACAAGGGGAAAATATTTGTGGATGATACTTTATCAGTTTCGACCTGCCAAGGAGTAGAGCTAGACCCTTAAGGTCAATTTAAATTTTTTTCCTAAACATATATTTTTTATTCTAACATATTGTTTTATTTTAAATTTTGGAAAAGAGTAATTTCCAAAGAAGAAATGCCCACATATAGATCAATGTATGTTTAATAAAAAGCATTATGGTCAGCTACCAGTAATTTGGAAAGCAAACTACCTAAAGCTATTTTTTAAAAGATTATTCTTTTTCTTTTGTACCCATATATAATGTAAATATGAATAAAATTATAGATCATTCAAAATTTAAAGACATCTTTAAAGAATTTTCACAGATGCTGCGTTAAATAGGCATCCTGTCTTATATGGAAGAGCAGCCCTGTGATGTTGTCAGCTGTTAGATGACAGAATTAAGGTGCTCCAAAGCCTCCTCATACACTTTCTCCACAGGCCTGGAAAGCTGCTCAGTCCTTCACTGGCCAGCTTAAAATGGCATTTAGACTTCTGAGTAGTGGAAAAGGACAAGTTAAAAGTGGTGATACTTGCTGCTGTTTTGTGGCAATGACACAGTCTAGGGCTGAAATTATGTCAGTGCTTGGCAGTAGAGTTGTAAAAGTGCAATTGCTTATCATTGTTTGTAGAGAGAGTAATATAGAAGATAAGGGGGCCCCATCTCTCCAGGGGGACCTTAGTACTCATCCTTCCCACTCCTTAAAGAGAAACAAGTGTCCTAGTAGGGAAAACTGAAATCCAGAGTCATCAGCAGCCCTCCTTACAAAGCTGGAGCTCTGCATAAGCAATGACATTAACTCTATTGCACAGACCAACAGCTTCCTGCAGGCTTCACGTTCCAAAGCATTCAGAAGCACTGAGTCAGGGCCAGCCTCAGCAGAATGAATAATTACACAAAATTAGGCCATTTTCAGCACTGGCAAAGCTTCATTAGTGCTTGCTCAAGGAAGATGCTTTTGAAGAGTGGGAAAATGGTCTGCCAGCTGTCACGCTGGCAAGGGACTAAGCATTTATAGGGTCAGTACTTCTCCAGGTATTGCCTCTATGACTTTAAATAAGTCAGCTGAGGCTTGATTTCTTCAGCAGTGCCTACCAGGCTTCATTATATATCCATTAGCAGGAGGAAGACGGGGCTGAAAATCAGGCCATTGTGCCTCACCTTCCCTGCACTAGAAACATCAGTGATATTTCCCCAAGCATGAATGGCTAAATTTGTGTGAATGGGGTGAGAAGGGCCATTTCAGTCCAGCATGGAGCGCTGTTCCTTTACCTAGGGGAACAGATGCACAGCAGCTCCTTACATTAGCTGCAGCCACATAGACCTACACTATCAGGACTCAACCCCAAGCTAGCAGCAGTATCCAAAAGCTCAGTATGGAGCAGGTCCAGGTCCTTCAGCAGTTTTACAGCTTTGCTGTTTTGTAGCTCCATGCTGCCTCAGGCAGGCTGTTACCTGTACCCAAGCAAGCGAATTTAAAGCTGGCTTAGCACTTGTGGGTGACAGTACCACCCTGTCTTACCGCTTTCAGTATAAACATGACCCTAGAAAAACAACACCTCCCATCTCCCCCACCACCCAGGTGACTTTGGGGCACAGGCCCTGCATAGCCATGCTCCCTCACTGGGATCAGAGTCCACTGTGCTGTGGCAGGAGCATGCTGGCAACAGCACAGGGTGTCACTGTCAGGTTGCAGTCACCCACAGCTTTCCCAAGTAGCAGCATCGTTTTGTAATGCCAAAGGCTGTAATTTGAACACTGCAAACTGCAGGGCCTCAGCTAGAGGAGAAAGAGCGGAGCAGGAAGAATGACCATCTCTGTACAGATTATGAGAGATAAATTACAGTCAACTGGAAAAAAAAAATCACAGAGCAACAGAGAGGTGGCTGGAAATCTTGGAAAAAAACCCAGTTCAACAGAACATCAGTATTTTGAGAGTCCCAGCCAGGAAGCAGGACACAGATACCATGCAGTAAAATGCTGCCAGACATGTTGGTTATTGATTTTTCTGAAGATCCCACCTGAACTGAATGTGTGGACTGAATCCCAATAAGAGTCCCAGATGGAGCAGGCAATTGTGGAGGCAATGGACTTATTACTCTTTAGGACTCAAGGGACCGAGATAGGTTTTTACAAGCAGCTAATACGAAGAAAGAGATCATATGGGAAGGTGCTAGGCTCCTATTGTTTCCGGACACAAGTCTTATAACCCAGGGCAAAAGGGAAGAATTAACTGTGGTTAAAAAAAAAAAAAAGCAAAGAAAAAGAAAAATATTTGCGATATAAAATGTGTCTGCATCAGTTTCTCTGGCTTGCCAAAGTGTACAGTTCACACAGTGAGAAAACCAGCATCTTTGGGGAGCAGAGGCAACAGAAGCTGCTGTCAAAATCATTGGAGACAAAGAAACTCTGCCACTGCTCTCTTCAATGTGCTGGATCCCCACTGCTCCCCACAGCAGGGAACTGAATACTGGTGCCATGTGGGAGTAGGGGAAAAGCTTATTTCTTTCTCCTTTCTCTTTATTTTATGTCTTTTAACCTGGGCTGCCATGCTAGCATCTGAGCAGTTAAAAGTACCTGCAACTGCTGCCAGGAGTTTTGTGATAAGCACATCCAGTCCATCACAGAAATGCATCTGGCATTGGTATGTGTAGTGGGTTCAATTGCTATTCAAACACCAAACGTATGCTTATCTATTTTGGCACTTTCATCCATGTCCTGACTGTGTTTAATACATAACAAAACAATGTCAGTAACATCAGGGCCCCCTGGCTTTTGCAGCAGGGATGAGTCCAAGAGCCCAGAGACTATCTGCTTGGTGCAGCCTGAAAGCTAGCCTTGACTAATGTCAGCTTAAGTAAATGAGCCCAGAAAGGTTTGGATTTCAGTGTCGGTCCTCCTCCCTGGAAAGCTGGCGTTTTTCAAAGGGGAAAACATGACTGCTCTCCCTTCCCAGGGTCCTGTACCTGTGGAGGAATAACCCCAAGTACCAATAGAGGCTGGAGGCTGACCTGCTGGAGAGCAGCTCTGCTGAGAATGACCTCGGAGTCTTGGTGGATGACAAGTTGACCATGAGCTGGCAGTGTGCCCTCGCAGCCAGGAGGGCCAGTGGGACCCTGGGGTGCATCAGGAAGAATGTGGCCAGCAGGTCAAGGGAAGTGACCCTGCCCCTCTACTCAGCCCTGGTGAGGCCCCATCTGGAGTGCTGTGTCCAGCTCTGGACTCCTCAGTACAAGAAAGCTGCTCAGTACAAGGAGCTACTGGAAAGGGTCCAGTGGAGGCCATACAAATGATTAGGGATCTGGAACATCTCTCGTGAGGAGAGCCTGAGGAAGTTGGGCCTGTTTAGTCTGGAGAAGAGAGGACTGAGAGGGGATCTCATTAATGCACATAAATATGTCAAAAGCTGGTGCCAAGAGAATGGTGCCAGACACTTTTCAGTGGTTCCCAGTGAGAGGGTGAAGAACAGTGTCCATAATCTAAACCACAAGCATTTCCACCTCAACTTTAGAAAGAATTTCTTTACATTGAGGTGGCAGAGCCTTGGAACACGCTGCCCAGAGAGACTGTGGATCCCCTCTCTGGTGATATTGAAAACCTACCTGGACACATTCCTGTATAAGCTGTGACTCTGCCTTGGCAGGGGGGTAAGACTGCATGGTCTCCAGAAGTTTCTTCCAAACCTAATGATTCTGTAGTTCTGTGATTCCCTTTGACTAGGAGGGAACCTGAGGGCCACTGGTGGCCCTTTGCCCCTCAAAACCATGGCCTGGGCCATTGTGGGAGATGAAACTCTTAGGAAAAGGCCTTTATGAGGCTGAACAGGTGGTAGGTGGAAGGGCACATAGAAATTGCATGCGAACATCCCATTCTCTGGCAGTAGCTCTCATGGGCAAGACAATGAGATGCCACAGGTTGTGGGAGCAGCACAGGGCTTGTGCCTCCTTGGTGCCCTGTTAATGACTCTGCTGCTGACAGCGTGCAGCATCCTTCAAAGACACCACGCCTGAGCTGTTGCCTGGACCCCTGCATTTAAGCAGGAGTGCTTCAACTGCTTTAATTTTATGCATCTCCATCCATCTCCTGGCATCTCTCCTTCCATGAACAAGGATGGCTTAAAGCATGCCATGAGGTTTACCACCCTAGTAGCTGCTGCTTCTGAAACATCCCAGGAGCTACTAACTCTCCCTTACCCTTTCTCTCCTCCATACATCCTCCTCTTCCTCACAGCAGGAAAAATAGATGCATTTTTGGATGCTGATTCCACAGGTGTTCCTGCCTGTAATAGTAGTGCTCCGTCATTAGGGGCTGGACTCACACCCCCAGGTCATGTGAATACTTTCAAATGTGTAGAACCAAAATAGGAAGAGAGCCACTTGCTAATAATATGCATTGAAATACACTGGCATTTGTCTGCCTTCTGCTTAATCCTTTCATTTTCTTCCACAAATGCGATTTGCTGCTGTTAGCCCAGATTACAGAGCAGTAATGAGTGAGGAAGGAAGCTCCCACATGCAAAGAGAGGCTTAGCCAGAAAATAAACAAACAAATCAAATAAATAAAAAGCCATCCCACATTAGATGAAGTCGTGCTGCCACCTCAGGTTTACCATCTGTTTCTACTTTGATTCCAATGTTTCTTTCAACCATTTTGTCTACTACTTATGAGTTCAGCTGGCGGCTGTTGTTTCAAAACACAGTGGGGCCCCCAGAGAACCACAGTGCCCCATTCTCCTGATCCTGGGATATGATCTAGGAGAGAAAGAGAGAAAGAAGGAAGAAGATGATGAGAGGGTGAAAGAGTGAAAGATGAAAGAGAGATAAAAAGAAATAGAGAAGAAAGAAAAAAGAAAGAGGAAAGAAAGAGGCATCTTTCCCACTATCTTACATTTTTCTAATATTTTTTTTTTCTTTTTAAAACAACTCTTCAGTTTAGAGGGATATTAAAAATAGAAGAGTGTTAGATTTGGCAATAAATTAATGTCCAGATGAAGGGAAAACAATTACAAATTGGAAACAGATTTATTCACACTCTGTGTATTAATGAAAACGTAAAAAAAAAGCTAAACTGGGTATACTGTGTGGAAAAAAATAATGGCCCAGCAGGTCTACTTTTTATTAACAACTCATCAGTGAGCAGGTTGTAATTCATAACAAAGAATTTACCCCAAGGAACACCACAGGACTGTGAGCTTTTTAGTTTCCTAAGAAAATACATATGTTGTTCCACTTGGTTTCCTTTCAATAAAACCCACCAGTTAGCACTTCATTTTCGAGCTGTTCTGACAAATCAGGTGAGTTAGCTTTGTAGAAAAAACAGAAGCCAACTTTTCAGCTGAGAATTTTAGGGAATTTTTTAATAACTTAAATAAATTTCCCAAACGGCAAGGAAGTATGATAAAAGGCTGTGAAATGAATTTGTTTGGAACAACTTGAAAGAATTTTTCTTTTAATTTGCTTCATTAATTTTTCCTGAGGAAATATTTAGGGATACATCCCTTACTGCTAAGGTATGTGTTTGAGACAAAAGGAATTTTTATGATTTTTGTTGTGTTTTTATAGTGTCTTGAAACCTGATTAAAGATACTGATGAAAACCTGCCCACTGGTTTGCAGCTATGTGCAAGGCCTGAAGGAGATTGAGGCGCCAAGAAATCGGTTTTGTGGAGGTCACGCTAATACGATGGGTCTCTTACGACATAAAATCCTGTATTGTTTCCTTTAGCTGCCCCTATCACCTACATACAGAAAAGCCCTCTTTATGGAAGAAAATAATCAAGAAGGCAAGTAGGAAACCAGAGAGAATTATATGAAATGAAAAGAAAGAAAAAGGACCCAAGGTGCAAAATTGGTACGGATTTAAATAAATCACTCCAGTTTAAATTACTGCAGAGCAGTGCTGGTCACGATGTGCACCATGTCCACCCTGGGTTCAGTGACAGACCTGCCACAAGTGCCAGGGCCTCCCAGTTGCACCAGTGTCTGCTATACCTGAACAAAGTTCTCCCTTCATTCATTTTTCAGAAGGAAAAGAGCAGCTTTCCCCATATTTTGTCAGCCTTTCTGTATGGTTTGGGAGAGCGGAGTTCTAGCACAAGGCTCCAAGAGATCACTGAGAGCTTTCCTGTCAACTTATTGGTTCATATTCACTGCTTATCAAGCATCACTGATGGAAAAGGAACTACCTGCCCCACTATTTCCAAACATTATACTGAAATATAATTTGAGATGCAGAGGAGACTGTGTTCCTAGTTATTTATCATTCTTGAGTTGATGAGAGAAACACTGAAAAAACAGGGACTAGTAAGGAACACAGAACTTACATGGAAAGACTGCTTATAGCAACAGCATGTTTACAGTGAGTAAATGCAACTGAAAGTTCTAAACCTTCTCCAAAAGGAGAAGTAATTGTATTTGAGAGTCAACTGTTTCTCCTGCATCTGCTGTGTCTCTGGTGATCAGGGTGCAAAGTTCTCCATGGAAGAGATGTGCACAGTCACCCATTTCAGAAACAGTGAGATGTGGGAGTGTGCTGGTTCACGTGTCACTGCCATAACCATGTATGTTCCAAAAGCACGCACATCAAGTGGCAAAAGTCTCTGTGACACACATGTAGATTATAAAGCTCACATGAATAAACCCAGGAAGGTTCTCAGGCCCAACTGTAACCTTTTAGGACTCCATACAGCTGTTTAAAGCAAATTTAAAGTGGTAAAGACTATGTCTGAAGATAACACTAGAACTTTTCTAAGATGGTGTTCTTAGGTCTTTATCTCCAGACCCACTTTGCAGGATCCAGCTGCAGAGAAGGACCAGCCTATCTTGTCAAAAGCAACCCATTACTGTGACTGTTGGGTTGGAGTAGGATGTGGACACTGACATTTCCTAAACATTTCATCTGAAAAATGCTGGTCAGGCAAGTGGTTAATGCTCAGAGACCTTTGCAGTGACATACAAATGGAAACAACCTACTCCCTCCTCCATTTCAATAGAAACAGACCATGGTATCCTCCATAATTAGAGATAGTGTAAGTGCTTAAGGATGCACTCATAGCTTGGAAAGTGTAGGCAGCTGAAGCATTTAGGCTCATGAAATCACTGCAAGATTAAAACTCTTACTGTGCTCATCCACTTTCAGCCAATCTCCAATTTGTAATCTGTCCAGAAAAAAATGAGATCATATATCTGCTACTCAAATTATTTTGCTATCTGCCAAAGAATGCTTCTGGGAAGGGTTATTCTTCCCAGCAGAAATGTAGGAAATAAGTTGGAAAACATTAATTCATATTAATAAAAAAGGCCTGTGAAGACAACAGCTGTTTGATCCTTAGATAAACTGTAGACAGTTTTCACTATTTAAGTCATCATGAGTGATGTACTGTAGGCTTAGAGAGAAAAAAGGAGCCAAGAAAAAGAGGAGAGAAAAGAAAAAAATCTGGAGAAAATATTTACTTGCATACTTTTCCTAGGAAAATAGAAATGTAGCTAATGAGACAGACTTGTTTAGATACTCCGTAGCACTCCCTGAGGGATCTGCTGGGGATATTTTCCACCTACTCCTAAACTCACTTCAGGAGTCACGGCTGGGGTTCTGAGGTGAGACCCCCGAGGACAGGGGCTTTGCAGGCATTTGCAGAAAGCTGTATTTGGGGGATTGACAGTGCCTTTGGGGCTGGAGGATGGCAGTCCTGCCGACGTGGCAGCCACAGATGTTGGACAGGGCAGCTGCTCAGCCGAGAATCCAGCTCAGAGGAGAGTCCTGGGGGAGTCAGGAGCTGCAGAGAGCCGGTGGGGATAGGGTGTCCACATCCAAACAGAGCTACAGCATGTGAAGGGGAATCCAAAGCATGAATTAATTTCAATTGTCCTGCTGCCTGAGAGGGGCAGTTGGTGCCTTTCAAGGTAGGCAGTGCTCTTGGGCAAGCCTCCACACCCCTTCCTCTGCTGCAGTATCTTTCCCCGTTCCCAGACGACACTCCTCAGTAGCTACAACTCAGATATAGGTGACTTTAAATCAAGAAGTATTCTGAAAAAGAAAACAGAAACTAGCACATGGTTTCTACTGCAGAGGCAAGCAGACCTGAGGATGGGCATGGCCCCTTAGTTGCTCTCCACTGCACTTACCCAGGGAAGGGATCTTCTCTGTGGTAAGGAGTATCCAAAGACAAAAGGGAGGAGTCTTTCCTCAGGTCACAGCTAGGAAAGAAGATGGCCCAGTGCTGTGGTTTTCTCCAGCCTAAACTTCAGATGGAACACCTGAGTAGCAGGAAAGCTTGCTTACTCCCAGTCCTAGCCTCTGCTTCTGCTGGTGAAATCAGTCTGGGTAAAGTCTTTGTGGGTTTTTTACCTGATTGCTCTGGATACCACATTGCCTGGATGTCTCATATATCCTAAGTTTATATCAAATGCAAAAATTCCAGCTTGGGTGTTGTTTTTCCCCCATGATTAATATTTATTTCCCAAGGTCCCCAAGAAACTCTTTCCTGAGTGCTCAGCAGATGCTGGGGTTCACAGCAGATGCTCACACAGGGGTGGACCAGGTGACATGAGGAAGCCTTTGGGAGGCCTGTTGATAAGTGTTTGTCAGTGGAACAGACAGCTCACTGTGGCTCCCATTTACAAGCTTCTTAAACTAGCTTCTAAACTAGCTTTTAACAAAGAAAATGTGTCAAAGTACCAATAAAACTGCTCTAATAAGCCCTCCATAGCAAACTCCTAATTGAAGCTCATAAAGAGAGCTCTAAACAGTATTTAAAGTGCAAAGAAAACATATTGGTCCTCAATGCAAACAAGTAGATGTGGTGCTGATGCTTTTTATTTGACCAACATGAAAGCTGCAGAACACAAAAATGTAGGTGTGGGATGTGTGTGGTTAGAAAGCCGATTATTGGACTTACAGGCAGGTTTAAAACCTCTCCTTCAACAAACAGGCAGTTCAGCTCCAGCGCATTCAACCTGCCCAGAAACTTGTACAAATGCCTATTTCACTTGTACCCTTTCCCACACACATGGATGTACCTGCAAATGCAGGACAGAGCATGCAGACATTTAATTGACTGCTTAGTTATTTACTTTTGTATTTCAGCTACTGCAAATTAAGCTTCCCCTCTCCGTGCTCTTGTGCCACAGTTTCAGCTCTCAATATCAGCACAGAAACTGGAATTATTCTGCATCCCACTGAGATCATGCAGCGACTCTTTGTGACTCCTGCTGAAAGCATCTGGAGAGCTTCTAACAGTCCACTACAAGAGGTCCCCCATGAGCCACAATAGTAAGCCTCCTCCAAATCTACAGGTTTTTCTGTGACCTAAGGCAAAAGAAGCACATGCAGATGTTAAAGAGGAGGGATAGGGAAAGGAAAATATGTTTGGGAAGAGTGCAGCTTGGGAGAGAACATAGCATTCATGGCAATCCATCTCGCCTCACTGCAACTCCCACCAAAGAAGAAGCAAAATTAAAACATATTTTCCTCCTAGTTGTATATCCAGCTATGAGCTCTACAGAATGATTTTCCCAACAAAAAGTAATTTCCTTTCTCCTCCAGTTGCTGCAGCACTTGTTCCCACTAAAAGCAATAAACTTACGATGGCAGGATTATCAAATGTCCCTCTGGGCAGGACACAGCCCAGGGTGTGTTTAGCTCAGGACGTGCAGGTACTGCTAAAGGACATCAGGGAGCTCCAGCCATGCCTCCAGCTTTCCTGGCCCTTTGCTGCCCTGGCTGGTCGAGGGAGGCAGACTTGGCTGGGCAGCCACCTGTGGAGGGGAGCAGGGATGGGAGTCAGTCTGGTGGGGGCAGGGAGAGTTAAGAATACCATGGGATGAAATTTTGGGATCAAAGGAGAGGAAATAATAGACTTTGAAAAGGAGGAAGGAGGGAAAATGAAGACTTAGAAGACACCATTAAAGTAAAAGTCTTTTGCAAAGGCACTCAAACAGTGTGCAGAATATTTGGGCTGTGAGGCCGATATACATGGTGGTGGTGTCTCCTGATCTCTGCCTTCCTCAAGCTCTTTTCAAGGAAGAGCTGCATTAAAATCCATTGTGATGCTGATGAAACACTTTGTGGTTTTGCCGCAAGTAATTCACTGGTTTCCACAAAAAACTAAAGGCATTTTTTATAGGCAAAAGCTGTCATTTCACTGTGCTAAGCTGTTTCTGCCATAAAAAAGGTGTGATTTCACTTCCTGCACATGTGTGAAAATTTAGGATGTGTTCCAGAATAAAAGAACATGTTGCCACATGAAAAGCTGTGTTTTTAACAGCATTTGCAAAATCTCACCCTTGACCAAATCTGTGAGTTCTCACAGAACCTTGAAGTCCAGACCATGACTTGGTTTTCTCTGAGTGTTCAGAAGTGTTAAAATACTGCAGTAATAGGGAAGGGAAGGGAAGGGAAGGGAAGGGAAGGGAAGGGAAGGGAAGGGAAGGGAAGGGAAGGGAAGGGAAGGGAAGGGAAGGGAAGGGAAGGGAAGGGAAGGGAAGGGAAGGGAAGGGAAGGGAAGGGAAGGGAAGGGAAGGGAAGGGAAGGGAAGGGAAGGGAAGGGAAGGGAAGGGAAGGGAAGGGAAGGGAAGGGAAGGGAAGGGAAGGGAAGGGAAGGGAAGGGAAGGGAAGGGAAGGGAAGGGAAGGGAAGGGAAGGGAAATCCCATATATGCTGAGAATTGACACAATGGTAAGTGTGGAATTTACAAAGACTTTCAGTGGTATAAAGAACATCTTCCTCAGACAAGGCTGTTGTCCTGAAAGATGTAAGTCTCTCCTACCCTTCATTCAGCAGGAAATGGGAGCCCTGAGGCCTTGTGGGACTGTGGTATGCTAGAGGAAGAGGGGAGAACTCCTTCCCTGAGGCACACTGCACACCTAAGGGATGCTGCAGACTTCCTGTTGCACCCAGAATCTGGAGGACAGACAAGCAGGTTCAAGTGGATGATGGAAGACAAACAAATCTGAAAGTTTTCCTAAAATCAGTCACATACTTCTTGTGAGGTTGGACTCAAAAATCTCTCCATGTACTGAGAATCCATAGACTGGGATGCATCATGTGGCATAAGATTAAGAGAAGAAATGGTTGATGAAAGCTCTCAGGCCATCAGTACATCCTATGAAGTAAGACCAAAATAGTTTCTCATTTTCAGCTACAAGTCTAGAAATATTAAAGTACAAAAGGTTGATAAAATTATTTTACTACTGAAAACGGAACACTTCTGAAGCAGAGAATGGAATGCAGCTTTGTCCACATTGAGTTAAAAAAAAAAAAAAAAGAGAAAAGTAAAATGTGAATTTTAAATATTTAAATAAAAGACATTTATTTTCTTCAAAGAAGCCTTGTTCTGTGTGATACCCATGTCCTACATATGGCCTACAGTGTACTCTTCAGTGTTTTGCTAGTACTCAGATGTACTCAATAATGCTTTATAATGCTTCACTGGGAAATTTAAGAAATTATTTAAAACACTATCAAAGGGCCAAGGCACTGCAATCAAATTCACCAAAATCATCAAGAAATGCTCGTTTTCAGTTGCAATTGTGAGTCCTAATAGAAACTAAAGTCAATAGAAAGCTTGGGATCAAACTGTGAATCAGCTTTTCTAACAGGTGCAGAACAGTGAGTTAGTCTAGGGCTGAAGTCAATTATACTCACTCAGGCTTGATCAATTAGTCATTCCTTTGATCTCTCAATCTATCAGAAAAGAAAAAAAAATGCTAATTTTTACTCAATTCTTTAGCTGCAGGGAAGGAGGATCCTCTCTAAGTGTTGAAGCAGAAGAACTTGTCTGGACTTCTTTTCTGTCTCACACATTATCTGGCTTTATGCAAGAGGACAGATTTGCAGATGATCAGATGAAATACTGAGGAACAGGTTCCTGAAAGGCACTGGGGCCAGATCTTTAGGATATGAAAGAAGAGTAATCTGATGTTAAACCAGCATCAGCTGCACATGAAATGGCACTGGGCTGGGCTCAGTGATGAGGCACCTAAACTTCCACACACTGCAGTGTGAGCTTACTGAATCTCACATCCTCAGCAAATACACTTGGAGAATGAGCTGGGATGGGTCCAATAAAAAGCCCCCACAAAAAATGTTGCATAAACAGGTGGAGTTTTATAACTGGAAATGACACAGGGAAGAGCATGAAGAAATGGGTCCAAATAAAAGGTATAGGATTGCCCTGAGGAGCTCCTCGGGTTTCATGTCTTTAGGTACCGTTAAGAAAATCACCTCCCATCTCCTTCCATTGCTTCCCTCTCCATCACGCCCTTCCTAAAGCTGCCTGACATAGCACTTTCCAGCTCCTCAGGGAAACTCTCTCTACCAAAGTAAAAGTAATTACCTCCACCTTTGCACATTGAATATTCATTATTTTTAATGAATTTTTATGTATCTTGCAAAGTAAGTAGTTGTATCCTAGAAGTTAGTCTTATCCTATGAGAGAATAAAGGACTTATCCTTTCAATTCAATTCAATTCAATTCAATTCAATTCAATTCAATTCAATTCAATTTATTTGAATTAATTGAAGTGCCCAAGCAAAACTGCTATTGTAGACTAACCAATTATTCATGCTTAGACAAGGCCTAAGACCTTTAATAGATAAAATCAACATAAACGTGTTTCCCAAAGTAGAGCTAAAGCAAATTCAAGGATTATTTATAGTAATGAACACAGAATTTTGCATTTGGACACAAATTACAGTCTGCCTTACTGAAACTGTTGGTAGAACTACAGAATAATTTCCTGTGCCTTGGCACAGTATTGTGTACTCAAAACCACACAGACCTGTAACTTCAGACCACAGCTATCCTTGTGGAAAACAAAGCACTGCATGTCTTGGGATGGCATCAATACAATATTGAAGGCTTGAGCTGCTGGAGACAAGCCAAAGAACATAAATTAAGAAACATTTTACAGTCCAAATATGTTGGAGACTGTATGCAGAGCTGACCCTTTTCAGGATGATTTGAAAAGCACATGGTTTTAGATTATTTTGGTGGATAAGGTATTTCATTGAACTGCCTGTTTTAGCATGTTCTAATTAAATTTCAAAGAATAAAATTCTACTATGTTTTTAAATATTTTAAGTATTTGTGTATTGTGGGATAAATGAAACAACTCACAGAGTGAAAACTTGGTCCTACTGAAGTCAGTAAGAGTTTTCCTTTTGGAAATTCATGTTGACTTCTAGAATAGCAGAATTTCAGCCTAGAGAAAATACCTCTATATTGAACAAACATGGCATGAATTTTCTTCCTAATAAAGGACTCTGGAACTAAAAAAAACATAATACCATTTTTGCAATAAATATATTTCATATAGGGTCCTTTAGAACAGAGGAGATGGAAGCCACACTACCACAATAAGGTTTCCATATTCCTTCACTGTACAATTTGTTGTAGGAATGCTGTCACACAGCATATGTTGAACCTGACAGTCTCATCATTCAGTTTTTATCTCTGTGTGCACCCAACCCTGACAGACTCAATGCATAATACAGATGACCCTAATAAACTGCAGTTATTGTATCAATTTTTGGATAAGCAAGAGCTGGTATAGTTGCAGTGGGCTGGTTGCTCGTGCAAATGTGCATCCTTCAAACACGTGTTTGTGTTTCTCCGCTGACAATACCTTGCCATAAGCCAGACAGAAAGGAGAGGAAGGCACAGGAAAGTGGTTAAACCACTTTGTAACAGTGAGTGGCCATGGTCTTGCTACCCCTCCAGCTGTGCCCACCTCCCCTGCAGGACGTGATGGGCTGGGTGAAGGGGTGGCTGGCTGCCAGCTGAAATGGCCCCCTCGCCCTTGCCCACATACCATGGCAGTCACAGGGGCCAGCCTTGCACCAGAGAAAACATACCACAACCACTTGTGCCCTCATCATCTGCCCTTTACCACTCCAGAAAGAAATTTTACCAGGTCAGTTGTGATTTACCAGCAAATGAGAGGCCAGTGAGATTGTCTAACTGCACTCTGCCTGAATTCATCTGTGCACATATTCCTTTATATTGAAGAAGTCTTGTATCTTCTGACTTGTGTGCCAAAAATGTGGCTGATCAGTTATCTCTCTGGGATAACTTTGGAATACTTTCAGGAAAGTGCTGGCTCTCCTGTGATTTCACCACATGCCATAGGACTTGACTGCACAATTCCCACTGGCTTTGGTCAAACCCTTATGTCTCTGCAGAGGTCAGAGAATCCACAGACACAACTCTAGTGGTCCTAGGACCAGCTGTGTTGTTGACTCTGGCATGTTTTTATGTGCAAACGCACAGAAAGGCCAGAACCACAAAATAGCTTAAGTACACAACTATCCCACTATTTGATTCTGGAAGTCTGAGCCCAAAATTAATTTCCTGGGAACTGCACTTGACTGCCCATCCATCCCCTTGGAGACCATGAAGTCTGTGTGTCCCAATATTTGCTGCAGTATAAACCACTGGGCATCCAAGACCCTCCTGCTAAAGGTATTGGGAAGTAAGAACAGTCCCTGCTCTGCTTCTAGGGAGCAAATTCCCATCCCTAAAAGATTTCTCACCCATCTGTGTTGGGGGATGCAGATGTACCGTTCAAATCTGTTGTATGACTAGAAGGCAGGGATGTTTCTCAGTAATGTGGGAGCCTGGCAGGCAGAGTGTGCAGCCCTCATGCCAGGAGCACACAAAGAGCTGTTAACCAGACTGAGCAGCTGAATCTGCAGCTCCTGAGTCCTCTCGCCATGAGGGGCAGAGGTGGTCAAGCTTCGCATCTGAAAACAGAAAGGCTATCTCCAGCACTGCTCCATGGAAAATGCAGTGTTGCATATTTCAATATTCAGCTGGAGCTTTTCAGTGCCCTCAGAAAACTGAACCGTGGTAGAAAAAAATCAGTTAAAAGTAGCAACAATTATTCAAAACCTGAGAGAATGCAGATCGCTTTTTCCTCTTTTTCTATGACTCAAAATCCTGAATTGCTTATGAGCTTGTTATAGTGTATAAACTGGTGGCAGACACAGCTGTTAACACTGTTAGGGCAGCTGCCACTTTGCAAGTGTCCTCATTTGTGGGAGCTAGTGCAGAAACATCACCCCACCTCTGATCTTATAGTTGTCCTGGAAGGTAGAATTGAAATCATGAAACAGTCTATGCCATTTGTAAAACAAATGTCTGTCTTTGCCGTCGCAAGCCATAGTTCCGCTGAGGGTTTTATCAATATACACATCTCCTAAAAGCTATCACACTGCCAGAACCACATTACAGCATCAGCAGAAGTCTCTGCACAGAGCCAGTCTCAGAAGCAGCAGAAGTGGGAACTCGCTTTTGCTGGCCCCTGGGGGGAGGGAGCCGTTCCATGAATTTTGTACATATAGAAGTTGTTGATAAGCTCCCTTGCAACATCAATGCCTTTCCCATAGGCATTGGAGTAACCACTTCCTTTCTTCTAGTTTGCAGCTGCCTGTTTAACTCAAGACAGAGAGCAGAGATTAAGACCAGCTTAATAGGAGAGAACACCTGGAGCAAAGCCTGTTAGCAGCTCCTGCATCCCCAGGAACAGCTCTGTGAAATGAAAAAGCCATGGCAAGGTCCATTCCTTTGACAGGGAACAGTGACATGATCCTAATTGCAATGGGGAGTGGAGTGACCCTCCTGGTCTGCTCCACAGAGAGCTTGACCACTATAAATTTTTATTCTTGTGGCACTTTGCTTTCCCGTGCTCTGAAAGTTCTGTGTTTGTTGACTTTGTGTCAGTGATTAATTGGGTATTAGCAATGCTTTGGGTGAAATCCTGGTCCTGCCAAGCAGGAGGGGAATTAAACCAATGAATAAACTCAGAGCTTTAAATTGAATTTCCAAACTTTTACTTTTTAGATGACAAACAGTGTGACAGGATCTCAGGGTAATTCACTAATAGGAATGTTCTTCCTAATTGCTGCACTCATCTATGGATATGTTAGATTTATTTCACATATTGTAAAAAGAGGAATAATTTGAGGAATAATTTTCTTTGGACATGAAGATTATATGACAATGTGCAATGCAGTGTGGAAAAGTCCTTGGCTACCTTCTGTAGGAAGTATGTGTTATGTTATTTATTTTTCAGGGATATGAAAATAGAGCCTAGACCAGGGAGAGCCAGGGCTGCTGCCTTTCTTTGCTCTTGAGTCAGACCTGGTGAGCTCACTGCAAGGACTTGCTCTGTCTAATTTCAGTAGCCAAGCTGATGCATGATACGCTTCCTTTGGCAGTGAAGTCACATTTTTCCTGCTCTCCTCTATGTGCAACTGTTCATTTCTGCATCCTGCTTGCCAGCCCTTACCTGAAAAGGCAAGTATGCATGTGGGCACTATGTGTGTTTTAGACCGAAAACAAAAATGACCTTCTCCTGGAAAAGATGTGTTGGTATTTTTTTAACCTGGATTGTTATTGTTATTTTGGTTACAGCATGGCTCTCCAGGCCAGCCCCACTGCCAGGGCAACAAGATGCAAATGGGAAGCAGAAGAAAGCAGCCAGGAACTGCTTTTGTTGCCTATTTCTGCCAGAGAAAATGTATCCTGAACTGTCTGCAGGCAGGGAAACACCTCATCACTACTTGCTGCAGAGCAGGGACTGGGGATGAGAAGCTGCATATTGCAAAGGCAGAGATGATGTGGGATAAAACATCCCTAGCTTTCCTGAGTACAGAAAATACAGAGTGAGCCTTAACGCTTCCTACCTCATTCAGGTATCCTCCAATTACAGCTTCAGGTAATGAAGTCATAGACCCCCAGTTTGCTCCCCCCACTTTTCTGGGCCTGAGGCTGTAGGGTGTCCTTGAACCTCAGGCCTAGAGGGATTGGTTTGTCTGACCAAACTGTGAAGACAGTTAACTAACACTCTGTTTGGAGCTATACACTAATGCAATATAGGATTTGAAAAATATAAAGGCTAAAATCCTAAGGCATCAGCAGAGGTGACTGAGAAGCCACTTCAAGGACTGAGAAGAGCACTGATGTTAGCCTGACAGTCTGCAAATGAATAATGTCAGTATTCCCAACAAGACACTGCCAAGGGAAACACTGGACCACACTTGTTTTTTCAGCTTTCCTGATCAGAGCAATAAACACACCACCTGCTAATAAGGTTGGTGGGGCTTTCTCTGAGAGCAACTCTCCCACTCAGAAGGATGTAGTTGTTCAGGGAAGCATGGAAGGAGTAAAAGCAGAGTCATCAGGGAGCCCTTCAGCTCTACTCACTAGTTAAATCCCAGTGATGCAATGTTAAGCACATGCTTAAAGGATAACTTAAAGGATAAGTCCCCATAATATTTGCATTTATTTCTTTAAGCTGGGTCTTCTATAAATCTTCATCGCTCTAAAAATTACTACTCAGCCAGAGTAATGAAATGTACCTCCTCATCCAGAAATGTACACTGCTTCTTCTAATCACCTTCCTTCATTGCTTATTAGAAATAATCACTTCTACATTTTCAATCAATGACCTGTGATTTTATTTTGACCAGGTTTCTTCTTTCACCCAAGGATTTCTTTTGGCTGTTGTGTTCCAAGATGACTTCCCCCTGGAGTTGGAAATTATGGGACTGTTGTTCCAATTACTGTGTGAACTTAGGTTTGTAAAATTCAAAAATGTTTGTACTCGATGAGTTTGACAGGCAAGCAAAACCCGGGGCAAAAAAAAAAAAGGAGAAAAGAAAAAAAGTGAAATAACAGCAAGACAACAGTTTCATAAATTTGGAAAGACGGTTTCTTGCCAGTTTGTTTTTATTAACTGTTATATAGGAAATGAGGCTCAAAATATTGAAAAGATGGTGGGAGAGCAGGATCAGGTAAACAGATTGCAAAGCTACCCCAGACCAGTTTAAATTGGTCCATTGAAGAATCAGGCTTCACATGGCTGCGAATCACTAACCAAGAATCACCACTGGCTATAAAAATGCTCACAACTAACCAGTAATAACCAGCAATGACCATTCTTTTTTTCTTCCCACCATAAAAAAATCTGAAAAAACAAGGAAAAAAATACATATGAGTTCATGTCAGAAGTCTGCAGGAGTTTCTGCCTGTCAGACCAGTGCTTTGTTGGCTTTCCCTTGAAATGCCAGACCTGTTGGCATAACCAGATTTGCAAGTACTCCCAGAGCAACAAGTACAGGAGATATTGAAGGGTACTGCCACTGACAACAATTTAACAACACACTTGAAAGTAAAACAGACCTCAGGTGGTTTGGGAGGGAGAAGCCATTGGTGGAATCCGTCTTTCTGTTTGGGTTTTGTTACTATGGTTTTAGGACTAGTTGTAGTAGTTGGTCATCTAATATCTTTCACAGAAAGTGCTTATTTTCCAGTTAAATTTTCCCTTTGATTTCCTTGTAAACCATCTTTGGCCCTTCCAATCACACCCCAATAATCTTGCTTCATGTGCTCAATAATCCTTCTTTCTGTACTTCACAAATTTTTCATTTGAAATTAGAAGTGATTATTTTGCTGCTCCGATTTATCATTTTTTCAGAAAAATGAAAAAAAAGTCTATATGAATTTTCCATATGCTATAAATAACAAAATTTATTCTTGGATTGAATAATAGGGTTATTATTCGATCTTGGAGATTTGCTGCCATTGATAACTCCTCAAGTTGTACCCTGGTGTTTCCCCCTGTCAGTAGAAGACCATTAGTGAATTCTACCATGCAGTCAATGAGGGATCACATATTACTCAGGATATTTCTATAAACAATAGGTTTTGAATGTCCTGAAATATAAGGCAGTGACAGAGGAATAGGATATTAGTTATAATGAAGATGGCATTTTTTTAATATATTTAATGAGACTGCAGCATGGCTTGTGGATCTTCTTTTTTCCTTTTCTTCTTGGGGAAGTAAATCATGACTTGCACACATAGAAATCATATCTTGTAGATAAGCGAATGCTTTTCAGTTCACTATCAAAGAAGGAATTAGCAGAGAAATGAAGAAAAGTATGGAGAAAGAAAGGAAGGAAGGAGGGAGAGATGAAGGAAGGCGGGTAGGCAGGAAGGAAAAACTAGCAATTGAGATGCGAATTAAGCTCTAGTTTTCTGTTACAAAAAAAATCTCAGTAGATATACAAACAGGAGGGTCCTGAGTTGCCTGTTTGTTGTTCAAGGTGACAAACATTTTTGCACATCTCTAGTTTCCACTGGCTGCTCTGTGTTGAATGCCCATGTCAGCAGGCAGATGTCAGAGGGACAATATATTTAATGCGCCGTCACAGAGGCAACTGGTCAAGTGCTGTCAGATATTTCACAGAATCCAGGAAATGCTGAGCTGGAAGGGATCCACAAGGATCATTGAATCCAATTCCTGGCCTTGCACAGCACCATCCCCAGGAATCCCACTGTGGGCCTGAGAGCATTGTCCAAATGCTTCTTGAACTCTGTCAGGCTGGTGCTGTGACCCCCTCCCTGGGGAACCTCTTCAGTCCCCAACCACCTCTGGGTGAAGAGCCTTTTGCTAAAATGCAAACTTAGCCTCCCTGACACAACTTCAGACCATTCCCTTGGGTTCTGTCGCTGTCACCAAGGACAAGAGACCAGTGTCTGCCTCTCCTCTTCCCCTCAGGAGGAAGCTGTCACTGCCGTGAAGTCTCCCCTCAGTCTCTTGAAAGCACGAACATGTGCTGTGATGCACAGGTGGGTCCATCACTGAAACTTCAAACATCAAGGCCTTTATAGAGGCACCTCAATGAGTCACAAGCCACGTGGGTTTTCATCTGAAAACCCTCCTTATTTTTATAGTGGCAAAGAAGATTCACAGTTGTGTAGGGGTAGGGCTGTTTTTAAGAGATTCACTGGAAGATTGTCAGAAGATTCTTTGAAATATAATCTGAGACGTGTTCCTGGGAGCAAAATAATTGCACTCTGGGTACGCAGCAACCTAACTTCAATTTGGTATTGTGATACAAAGACACATTCCTTTGTTTTTGTTAGCTTGCCCAGGAAAAAAAAGCTCATACTCTTTCTGCAGCCTTCAAAAGTGACCTAGTCCTTTTTCAGGATATAATAAAGGAAATAATTAAAGTCCTGGGAAAGGTTTGTTATGGAATCACTGTTTCTCTAGAGCTAGATCAAGTAATAAAGTATTTTACTAGGATACAAAAGGCCCTGGTAATTTAAGAGAGGAGCAAACTTTTTTCCAATATCGTTTCAGATTATATCATCTCTCAGGAATCCTTTGTGACTGGTCTTCTATTTAAAGAGAAATAGCCCCAAACTAATAGGATACTTGACCCCCAATTATAAATTGTTCTACTGTCATAGTCAGTACTATTTTTTATTACTGCTCATGTTTTTTTAATTTCTCTTTCAAATAAATCTCATCTTTCCACTGTTTTCACCAAACATGGGCCAAAAGAATTATTTTTTGATTCCAAATTCCAAAAACCTGATGTCTCAGGAGCTGGTTCCACAAACTCTTCCTCTGTGTTATTTTTAAACTGGGGAAAAAGGATCTGTGGCAACAGCCAAATCTCTGTTTGCTGGGGTAAGTACCCTCCCTCAATAGATCCCTACCCCTGCAGAGAACTTACAGAACTTTCCTGTGGTTGTGAAAAGGATTGCAGCAGATTTTTTTGTTTATTTCTGAGTGCTTTGTCAAACCTGTAAAATATGTCCCAAGGCATAGCTCTACTATCACACAGATACAGGTATTTATTTGTCTGACATTGCTGACCATATTTATGAGAGAAGCAGCAAGAATAGTGTCACAAGAAGTTTGTGAGAGCCCTTTGCCTGAGGCCACCCATCCCCTGTAGCTCCCTCCCAGTTTCCCAGTTACACACACTTTCCATACAGCAACACAGATCCAGGCCTTAAAATAGAAATTTTGGGGAGGGGCTCGCCTTAAATGTAGGGATTTTTCCTGGATCTTTGACTTATTTCTTGCAGCATTAACAGTTCAAATAATTTGTTTTGTTAGATTTCTGAGCCAATGATGGTATGAAAGTTGTAATCATGATGTGCACCTAAACCTAACATACCAGCACAGTCTAAATAACAGCTAGACCAGCTTCAGCTGCTAAATGAGATGAATTCCGTGCTGCACAATATTAATATAAAAATTATTGTTTGTGATCCAGGTATTATTCTATGTAATTCCCTTATTCAACAGCATAATTGGTCCTGCCTCATGGACCAGCTACTTCTGTTTCTGCAATACCCATAAAACGCATAAAAGAAGTTTCCAAATGTAGAAGATAGGCATGGATTTTTTTTTTCCAAAATCTTTTGTGCTATAAAATAATCATATTCACCTAATTTTACCTATAGTTGCCTTCTTCATCACCAAAAGAAGAGATGTTTCTGTTCTCAGGTCTAAATGGAGGGTTGAACCAAGGCCTGTCCCCAGACAGCTAGGGAAATGCTCATTTTGGGAAAAACACATGTTGGGCCTCCTCAAGAAAGATCAGAGAGTAAGTCCTGTGTCCTGTAAACCAATTCTGAACCTGGACATCAACAAGTAAAGCAGCTCAGAGCATGCTGCCTTTCAAGGGGGAAAATCATAGATTCTCATATTTAGTTGCCTTTCCATATAAACCCAAATTTGACTGTTTTAATTCAATCTTCCTACTTCAACCCATCTAAGCTACTTTGGAGGTTGTTTTTTAAGGATTACCTCATTAGAATCTCTGCTATATTACAAAAATACGAGGTGGCATCTCATGCTCCCTACAAAAGGGAATTGACAGACCTGTCAAGGACTTTTTTCTGCTGGGCTAAAAATGTTGTGATCTGAGAATTAATCAGCACAGAACTATTATATACCAAGAGTCTGATATTTTATTTTTAACCTGACTTGGGTTCAGTGGTAGTTAAGGAGACTCACAGCTATGCAAGAATAGGTGCTAAATCTACTTTGCCTACAGAAATTTTATTTTGCTTTGGAAAATCCCAGTTGAATTTTGAAATGACTTTACAAGTTCATGGGCTGCATTTGTCAGTCTAATGTCTGCAGTGCTTTGCAGAGAAGTCTGTTTCTTGTATCAGTTTCCTGCAATTGAAATCTCTTCTCCTGTAACACCACTTAAGCACTTGATATTAGCTTTAACAAGTAAAATAGTAGCTGCAACTGCACCTCATCCCCATTGTACTTCAGAATGGCTCACTTTACCTAGAAGAACCCTCCAAAGCTTTCACATGAAAAACTTTGGGTAAAATCTTTCAGAAAAAATAAAAAAAAAAGAAGGAAAAAAAAAAGAAAAATAACACAAACAAAATAACAACCCCCAAAAAACCAAAAAAACCCCCAAACAAGCCAGTTTAAAACCAACCTTGTGTTGTTGCACCATGTCCAAAACTGAGAGCAGCCATTAGCTGGCCTGTCAACTAGACCTTTGTTTGGGCTGGGTTGTTCTGGACAGTCTGGAGTGCTCCTCTGATATTTTTGCATGGCAGTAACTTTGATTACCTCTCTGTCTTTTCCACAGAAGCTATCTGAGGTGAGGTATTAGAAACTGCTGTTAAGACTGAATATTCATATTCATATTTATCATATTCATGTTCATCATTTTCATAAAGCTCTGCAGATTGAAATGAACTTATTAACATCTATGCCAGCTGGGAAAAGGTCCTTGTGTTACCATCAACATTTCAGAGGTGGCAGAGGTGAATTAAGACCTGTATTTCTAACACACCTGTCTGAAGTTACAGAACAAGACACACAACCAGAATTTTTAACAACCTTATATGTAAATGGCAAAATAGTGCTGCCATTCTGTATCTCCCCTAATTTCAACAAGCATTTGGATAGCGTCTGTGAGATGAAGGACTGTCTCTGCATCTGGCATTTGTTATAAATAACAAAAATACATTTGCAAGGGGCTATTAGAAATGATCCAGAAATGTCCCCAATCTCTTCCTAAATAAGAAAAATAAAGGCATAGTATTAAAACTTTTTAAAGAAACACAAATGTTTCAATGAAAAAGTTTTCAAGAAAAGTTTTATTTTCTGGGATAAAATTACTCTGTGGGAAAACCACCTTTGTAAAGCCAAGATACCCCATCTCACCTTGGATGGGGAGATCTCAGGTCAAGTTCCTCACCTGAACCATTGCCCTATCCTACTAGACTACTAAGCTTCTTTTTAATATGCCTATTGTTTTATTTTCTCCTCTCTCACTTGAAAAAGAAAAAAGAAAAAAGAAAAAATAAAAAAGGAAGAAAGATCTCATATTCTTTCTGCACTGGAATGAAAACAAATTTTGAAACCACAACATTTTTCACAAAACAGAATTCTTGTTTTCTGGCCAGCCCTATTACTTATTATTATTGACCTTTCAGAGACTCCAGTTTGAAATTTTTAGCTAAGTTTCAGAGCGGATCAGTGCCAGAGCTGCAGTCAGCTCTTCAAAATCCCCAACTGCCCATTCTGCTAGCTCTCCCCTCCCCAGAAACAACCCAGGAAGAAAAACCACTAATGATCTTCACCCTTGCAAAGAAAACCATCTGAGTTTTGCATTTGGGCAGCAAGAACTTCTTCTGTCTTTTCCCATAATAACCTGCTCAGATATCTTTTAAACAGCTGTAACCCATGCCGTCCTCAATAAAGTAAATGAAGGAGAGGAAAAACACACACCACGGCACATTTGACAGTCAGACACCTAGAAGAGAAGTTGGTTCAGGCCCCAGGGGACACAACTCCACTGCTTGAAACTCCCACTCTGACTAGAGTTGGAAAGTGTCATGTTTTTTACACCTTTCTCTCAGAAATGCTCCCCTGAGGCAGATGCTGCTGTGATTAACATTAGGGAAGCTCAGGATGAGCATGACATCATTATGATGTCATTCCTCCTGTCCCTGGGGCACCTGGGAAGCAGGATTTCCACAGGCACTGCAGCACCCTCAAGGATCTTCTCAGGGGCGTTGTAAGGCAGTGACGCTTTTAAAGCCCGTCTCTTGTCCTCTCACATCCGCAAGGTTGGCGTGAACATCCTAGCCAGATTTACACTCCCCATTTTACTAGTGCATTGGGCTGGGACATACCCTCTGGCAGAGATGTATGGAATGTGAGTGACTGTGCTACTTGGCAAAAGAAAATTTCTCTGAGAAGCTAAAGATCTGAGGGTTTTTACAGAAAGCACTATTTTCCCCCCTGAAGAAAGGTCAGATTTGAAGCTTTTGGAACAGTCTAACATGTTTCCCAGGTCTGTCTGACATGCAGTCCTGTTCCCATCTTGCTAACCACTAGTTCTCCTCCACCTCATCCTTTGTTGGAAGTTTAAGAACATCTTGTGCATGTATACACAGCTAGAAAGATGCTGAACCCTTCAAAATAGTCTGTTGACTTGGAAAGGAATAGGGCAGGCAATGCTTTTTTTCTTGGATCCTCTCCGTAATGAGCTTTTGATTAAAATGTTCTTGGCACCTCCCTTTTATTCCATCCAGCAAATAAAGTTTCTTTGAAAAATTGTAGTTTTCCTGTATCAAAACTCAGTATCTTTTAGAGAAAAATTTTTTTGTGCCAGCAAAACAGGTCAGAATAACGAAGCACATTAAGGATTGAGTGAACAGCGAAATTAGGGGTTGTGCCCATTCCTGATGCAATGCAATTCTCTGTACCAACACTCAGGGGCTGAATTCTCCTCTTAAAACATATAGGACTAGATCACTCTTGGGCAAAAGCCCAGAAAATTTCTGCCCTGCCAACTGAAAGCAAAATTGGAGCATGATCTTGTTCTTACTGCATATACCTAAGCACTGGATACTTGGGGCCCTCTTGAGCTGTCCCCAGGGAAGATAGACATGATGGGTTTTTTAAAACTTTTAAGGGAAGTATGTTGTGAACAACAACAACAACAAAAAAACTACTAGAGAACCTGCCTGCAGACACTCTCAAGGAAACTGAATCCTGGACATTCAGAATCAAATACAGATCCTGTGCACATGACCAAAACTCCACCGGTGTTTGTCATTTACCTTGGGTCAGACTGTCTCTGTAGGATCCTTGCACATAAATGTGGGGCTCAAGACCCAGAAGGTTTCAAGAGATTTGCCACTTCTGTAAATGTTATAGTCCATAAGAGAGATTTCTTCTTTCTAACAGACTGGCTTTCATATCGAAGGAGTGCTTTTGCTGTGTCAAGCTTTTTAGTCAATTCAGAGAAGACACTACATTCCTGGCTTATGTTTGCCATGTCCTCCTTGCAAAAGAAAGGTAATTCTCTGTGACTCACCGTAGCTGTTTAGAAAAGACAAAACATTTCAGTGAGCAATGGTCTGTTAAAAAGACTTATCCCCTGGAGAATAGCTTTTCCATAAAGAGAAGGTGGCCACTGGAGAGAAAAAGTAGGAGGAGAGGTGCTGAGCACTGTCAGATGTTGAAACCACACGCTGGTTATAAATCACAGAGATATCCTTGGCTGTGATGAGGCTTGGACTCAGAACAATTCCCAGCAAGGGGTTCTAGATCCATGTTATTTCAGGATCTTATCTTGATGAATGGATGATGGCACTTCAGTAGATAGATATTGCATTAGCCATTCTGCACTTTTACTGCTAATTGGCTGTAGGGTGAAGACAAATTGTCTCCTTTCCCCTCTGAACAGTGTCAAGATTAAACAGTGAAAGGACATGGAAAGAATAATTGCTTAAGGCTATGGCGTGATGTTTTCTCCTGTACAAACATACAATTAGGCTGTCTTAACCTCCCAATGTAGCAATAAACACCACTTCACAAACTAATTTACAGGCAAAAGTCAGAGACAGGGCTGGAGCTGTGCTCTGCAAGGCGAGGGCCCTGTCATTCAGCCAAAGGGGCAGTTCCACTAATTTAAGCCAGCAAAAATCTTTGTATGCTTTCCTCCAACTCAAATGAGACTGAAATAAAGTCTATACATTTGAATTATTGAGCAAACTGGCTAATAAAAACTGCTTTTCTGACTGGTCATAAAAAAAGAATGTAATTGGTCATACTCAAGAAACTACTCAGAGCAGGGAAGCAAGGGGAGCAAGGTCTTAATAATATTGACTTTTCTAACACTTTGACATTTTTCTGCCTCCATTGCTATCTGTCAGTCAGTAACACGTATGGACAGGAACTGCCAGCACACATTTCTTCAGCCAGGCTGATGGCAGGCCCAGGCTTGCATGAGAGACACTGCACTTTTCATGCACCCCACGCTGCCCTCCTCTAACTGAGGGGTCACTCGAACCATACTCAGTGCTCTATTTGCAAAGACAGGACAGGCTTTTATTTCCTAAGTGCAAAGAGCAGTACAAACTGTGAAATATGAATGGACAAACCGTGGCATGGGTTCAGAAGGAAAGCTACCCCAGGTACTCCCCAGATTGGATATGGGGGATATGTGGGGGTCCCACATCCATCCCGATGTCACACTGGGCACCTCTTGCAGCCACAGACATTGCCTTGACTGTATGTCCACTGAGCCACAATACAACTCAGTAAAGGACAGAATTCTAGAGATCTGACAAGTTTCCTGGACCCTAAAGCTTTCCACTCCATTTTACCTGACTTAGGGGAAAAGAGCCCCAAAACCACCACAGCCTGAGCGAGCTGCTCCAGTCTCCTGTATAAACTTGATGTTAAGACACAGGCATTGCCTAAAACCCAAGTCATGTTGTTTTCTCATTGAATTCAGATTGAAATAGTAAAGTTGGATTATCTAGCCAGAGTTACAAATTTACTTGATTTGGCAATGCTGGACCATCTGTGGTGGAAAAAATCTGTGCTAGACCAAGAAAAACACCATGTAAACTTTGAAAACATTAATAATCCCAGTTGTTACCTGTGAGCCCTGTGACAAAGATTCTCTGTGAACCTGACTGGAACCATAGTGTCACTGGTTACACTGGAAGGAATCCAGTGCTTCCAGTCCTTTGGATTCTTACTTGTGTTCTAGTTTCAGGCTTCGGTCCCTGTCTCAGGTAACAGATGGAGCTCCCCTCATCCCCACTGCATCTCCATTCTTGGACTCTGCCAAGACCCCAGGTGGAGCTGAGGCTCTTCTCCAATCACTCTGGGTCACAATAGACTTCTGGGATGGTGTGTGGTGGCAGATGAGCTTCCAGAACTGGTATTTCTGGCCACTAACATACCTTTCTCCGGGATCCTTCAGCATAAGCGGAGAAGAATCTAAGGAATTTACCTTCCTGTGAAGTTGGAAAAGGGGCTGTACTAAGCTCTTTAGGTCTTAGGTTCTCTGTTTAGGAAAAACAAATCATATACTGTATAAAGAAACAACACGAAAATATTCCCTTCCCCCAGGGGATCCGCTCACTGGCTCAGGCAACCTGCACCACGTGTTGTTCACCGCATTCATCACTGACTATTCACTGCAGCATCATCTCTTTTTTCATATACTCAGCCTGCACAATAGGTGTTTTTGCTTTCCATGACAAGTCAGGACAATCGATAGTTTTGCCATTTGCTAAGCCATAAAGAACTGACCCTTGTCAGCTCTCTTTGTGTCAGCTTGACAAAAGCATGGGAAGCTTTATTTCTTTCATTTATTTCCTCCCATAAGCTGTCAGTGTGGCCCACTGTCCATTGTCTTTTGTAATGTGTCTCCTAAGGGTAAATATGAATCCAGATGAAAATAGCATTTTGCTGAGACTCCTAACTAGCCCTTTCTGTAAGGCTGTGCCTGGTTTTGTCAAAAACAGTATCGCTCTCTTCAGTAAAGTGTCTTTGAAAAGCAACAGCACCTCTGTATTTTCAAAGGTGAGCCAGCTCTAGCTGTGCTGTTGAGAGACTATAGTCTTTCCATTATTCCACAGCCTCCAACAGTATAACAAATAATAAGGTTACCAGAGGGTATGCAGCTTAGTGTGTAAAAAAATCCCTAATCAGATATCTTTATTTCCCATAAACACTTACAGCTGCAGCTTCTCTGCCAAAAATAAAGGGTGGTTTTTCCAATGGGGTTGCTAAATTCAGCATCTCACTGGGAAGTTTCAATGGAAAGGAGGGTAAAAGAGCATATGACTAATGAAGGCAAATCCCAGGAGGAGTGAAAGAACTATCTCAAAGTAAAAGCTACCTGTGCTGCTCTGAATTGGGGTTTTACCATTGGGTAAGCAAAAACTCATCCAGCAGCAAAGACATAACCTAAGAACAAATTTGTTTCCAAGAATTATAAAAATGATGCAGAGGTCCTTTTCTCTGAAGTGTGAGTAAAGGCCATAGGTGATGTCACAACATCAAGGTGGGACAGACTAACTTACTGTTTTTCTCTTTTAAAGACAGCTCACATATTCTGGGAATTACTGTTCATCATCAGGCTCCTGGGACTGCAGAGGTTCACCCAAATCACACTTGTAAGGGGTTTCAAGCTTTCATCTCTACTTGTGATAATCAGGCATGTATTTTCTGTCTGTTCTCATAGCAAAAGCCTCCCAGTGGAGTCTGTATGAAAGGAATATTTCAGCTCTGCAGGTAAGCTATGCGAGGACACAGGCAACCAGAGAGAGCTGAGAGCTGTAAAACCTCTGAGAGGACAGCCCAGTCACTCTTTTATCCCTGGTGCAGGTGCTAGACATATGTTTTTTTCTGAAGAACAGAGCAATTTCCAAAGGGAAATCACAGAGAGACTTAACTCTCTTGTCTGCCTCCTGCATCCATCTCACCCCACCCAAATATCAGGCATCTGGATGAAGCCATAATGCAGTTGCCTGCCTATATAAAATCATTGTCCTGGAGGGTCTGCAGATTCTTTGTGGTCCTATTCTGAGCTGCTGTGGGAGATCCCATCACTTAGCTTCCACTGTCTTCCCAGGCTTTGAATGTGGGGGAACTGCATCTTATTCTGGGAATCTGCTTTGCCTGGAAGCACGTGCCCTCAGTCCCGGCAGGGCTAGCAAGCTGTTCAGAGAGCACAGTTTCAAAAGCATGTGGGATAAAAGTCAATGAGACTTTTTCCTGAGTAATAAGACTGGGTTATCCAATATCAACATGCAGCTATTTCTGCAAATGTGTGACAACATGCCACAAACCTACAGAGCAGCGTTCCCAAGAAATGCCACCAATGCATTAGGCTGCCTGCCATGATTTTCTGGGTTTATGAGCAGCAGCAAGGCAGCCTGGGATCAACTCAAGAGCTGAAGCAAAAGCGGGGGTGTTCCTGTGAGAGGCACTCTCCTCCAAATTAAAACTCTGATATTTTATACCATGGAAGTTCAGTCTTGGAAAATTGAGGATTCGTCAAGGTAAGGAACAAGTTAATAGTTTAATTATGAGCCCTTTAATGTCTTTTCATAATCAGTTAATAAATACCTTAACAATAAAATTGAATTTAAGCTTTTAATAGGCTGTGTTGGATTGAACCTAAACAAAAGAATTAGCAGCTCCAGGCATTGTGCAATAACTTCTCACTGCTTGGTGCCAGGAGAAACAAAGCATTTCAAGTACATTTTTTTGTACCTCACTATAATAAACGCTTGTAATATTCCCCAATTTCTGGAGTGTAAGATGCAGATCTTATTTATCACAGTATGTGACACATCTGGCACATGGATCAGGAAACAACTGTTTTACTTCATTTCTGTCATCACCTTCCAACAGATTTCTTTCACATTCCAATTTGGACGAGAGAACTTGGACTTTCTCTCCATAAGTTCTCCATTAACAGTTTCACAGCAACGAGCACTATTGGTTCGTTCTCCTTCCACAGCAATTAGTTACACCAAGCTGCATATTTTGACTTTTACTACAAGCTAACATGTAAAATCGCTGGTATTTGCTCCTATCAGCTCCCAGCTCCTCCGAGGCAGGCAGAGCAGAGATGTCTGCTGACTGTCATTGCCTCTCTTTAGTGCCTCTTTCAAGTGGCATCGCTGCCTTGCCGTCCTCTGCCGCTGCCTGTCACCGTTATGAGTGTGTGTTTTATTTACAGTAGGGCTTTTGTTGTGTCACTGGGTGCATTTCCCAGCTCTGGCTTCTGCTCGAGCAGGGGCGGGCGTATCAAACTTGCCGAGATGGGAGCTTTGCAAGCTGCACAAACGACTGTGCACTAATAAAGCTTGAAAAGCTTGAATTACACTGGAACCCACAAAAATTTTCAAATTAAAATTCCATATTTAGAGGCCCCCTGTGGGCCGTGATTTTATTTAGTTTAATCCCCTCTTGAGGCCAATTAGGTAGACACTCTTCTGCACATGCACACGCTAGCACAAAAAAATAAATATATAAGACTAGTTAAAAAGGAGAGGGTAGTATATCACTCATCCATTCAAAGACTGAAATTCTTTTCCCTTCTGTTGTCCCTGAAAATAGCATGGCTGTCAGAAATCAATAAAAGTACATGCAAACAGTACTCATTTTTTATTTCTAGGCTGTGCTTTAACTTTCCCTTGCTTCTTTCTGCAACATCTAGTAAATTTTCACTGTCGCATACTGTTTCACCAAATGTATAATAAATGCAATACCTCCAGTGTTACTGGCAGAGAAGGGCTGGATGCCTTGTTTCTTAGCCTGGGAAGTAAAGAGGTGCTGTGAAAATAAATTCCTCAGGCAACTGATTGAAATTTATCATCGCTGCCTACAGGGCGTGCAGACGGTGGGGTAAGGATGCACTCCACTCTCCCTAACTGAATCCCATTAAGTGCAATACGTTTGTTCCACCAGGAAGCTCAAAGAAAAAATGACTGTATATGCCCAGATTGAATTCAACCATCCCCACAACTTTTGTTTTTTTTGTTTTTTTTTGTATAAACAATTGGGAAGGATCCAGCATTCTCACTGTCATTCTTCACATCTGAAGTGCAAACTCTGTCTTCTTTGTACCAAGTGGCAGACACCATGTGCCCCATGTGAAAAGGGAGTTAATAAAATGCATGAGGAAAGTATAAAAGAAGGTCAGAGGTGATGTTTAGGTAATGAGGATTTCTCCAAGTGTGGAAAACAAAAGAAAAAAGTTGTTATAACTGTTAGAGCCATCTACAACAAGGAAAAATAACAACTTGTGCTTTCACTAACAAAGCAAGTTCAGAGTCCAAAATTGCAACTTCTTTGAAATTTGTCAGATATTTAGCAGCAAAAGCACCTTTCCCCGAGGTAACACACTTGTGTTGAAGTGTTTACAGGAGAAGGTCTGTCCTGCCACTCCAGTGTGCCCTGGATTGAGCAGCCTCCTGGAATGGGTGGGGGGTTCACGGCAGAGGCAGCCCGGGGATTTGCAAATCGTCTCCTGGCGTATTTTGGGAACAAACATGAGCTATGGCTAGGAACTTCTGGCTTCCACCATGCTACAGAGAAAGCAACCCCATGTATGGAAAAGGAAAAGCCAATTCATGAAATTCAGCAGCTCATTGAATTTTCAGCATAAGCATCTTTCTGATTATCCAAGGAACTGCATGGAGTCAGTGCTCAGAGACAGTGGCTTAAATCTTTGAGAACAACGTAATGAAAGCAAAAATTAAGGAAATGTACCCGAAATAAATGCAATTTTATTAGAGATTAAATTAGAGATTAGAGAAAAAAATCTATTTTTTTTACAGGGGCTCTCATGCTATGCTCATTGCTACAGCGTTGGAGCAGCATTTTGCTGCTCCCACATGTTGATTATTCTCTCATCTGCCACACAGGGGCAATGCATCTGCAACAACTGTCATGTCTGGGGAGGCTCCCACTTTGCATTTTTAGAGGGATTGCACAGAGGCATGGAGGGGCATTCACGTCTGGTTTGAGATTTATGTTTGAGAAAGTCAGGTGCAAAAAAAAGAAAGCTTATTGGACAAAAAACCAAAACAAAAACCAAACAAAAAAAACCCAAACCTACACCCACAAAAAATAAAAACAACACCAAACAAAACAAATTCAACCTTTTCTTCCAGACCAGCTAAAGCTGCATGGGAGAATCCTGATTCAATATATACATCAGGAAAAAAAACCTCACCTAAAGGAAATAATCTGAAGAGAATAAGGTTGTCATAACTTTGCAGATACTTTAAGGCATTCAACAGACTTACGCAAAAAATATATATACCCACCTCTGGGTCTGATTCAAAGTCTGGGAAAAGATGTCTCATGCTTAAACTGAGGTATGGGCCAACTGAAGGAAGAAATTTTGCTGCAAATAATGGCATTTGGGAATTCAGTCATTGTAGTGTAGCACAAGTTTACCCTGGTCTTTCAGGAATCCATCTTTGCAGAGTGCAAGAGGGAGGAGGAGAGGGTGCAAAATGCTAATATGTTCCCCACACACATATGCCTCAAACCAGAGAGAAAATCATGGACTGAACTGTCAGTTTTCTCCTTTTTCCCCCAGCATCTGCCTCCCATCAGACACCTTCATGTGCACAGGAGTGGGAGAGGGTTGAGCAGTCCCTAAGCTCAGTTTGTAGGCTGAAAGATGTAGATGCTGCTGCAGTGATAAGAATAAACAAACACCACTATTCCTGCACCAGATGAACAGGTTTCTTTAGATACCTGAGAGAAATTACACATCCCCTGTCTTTGTATATTTTCTCTATATAGGCATAAAGCTCACAGTGTCAGGGACATTAAACCCATCTGGCATAACTTTATGGCAACAATGCAATTTTATTTCATTCAAAAACATGGCAGACCTCACACTGCCTGTCTAGGACTGCAAGAACTCAAGGGTTGCAATTTACAGCCAAGCACTGTGCTGGTGTGAAGGTCTGCCAGGTGCCTGGAGTGCTGCATGGACACAGAGCTGCCACTCCTCTTGTGCTAATGGCAAGACTGGAACACTTAGCTTATTTGCCTGATGTTTTCTGAGGGACACCAAATGATGACTGCAAAAGCAGTCTGTAGGACAACTAACTAGAAAAGATGTTCCACCTGTAAGTTATGGAGGCAGACATTTATTTTGTTCCATGGAGAATGCTCACACTAAGTCCTTACCCATCCCCCTCCCACAGAGAAATGAGCAGGAAGCTGCATGCTGAAATTCATTGAGTTTCCTCTACCCTGCATGTGTTATTCCCCTGTAGGGGAGAATGGGGCCCTTTATACCTCCACAGCTCTGGGCTCTTTGAGTAATGAAGGGAACACATTTATTGGTACAAGGTTTGGTGTTTATTGATGCTACCCATTTTTCACCAGATTTAGCACTCTGTGGGGAGGGCACATGGACTTTCCAAAACACATTTTATAATCAAGCCATTTCAAGGTTTATGTGGTACAATACATTTAACTGTTAAATTGTAAATAAAAGTCACTGCCCAATACTAAGCTCCCTTCAAGAAGTCAGCTACATCTTTAATTATCTGATTTATAAGCAACCCTTTGCATGTGTTACATGCACGTGTTATTTGTCTGACAGATGTATCATGTAAAATTATCCTTCTAGAAGAGGTTGTGGGCTTAACGCCCCCCTGCCTCACTGTCCTGAAGAAGGGATGCCTTCGGCTGCGGGGGTGTGCTGTGTCCCCAGGCCCTCCCCAGCCTCTCCCTCTTGTGACAGCACAGGCCCCAAGGAAACCCCAAGCACATGGGATTTACTTTCAGAGAGTGGTTGGGAATACAGCACAGCGCCGGATACACGCGGGAAAGATGTTCCGGGAGGCAAAACCACATGCGTGAGCACGAAAGCATAGGCACCCCCACCCCGCAGCAGACATTTCCCAGGCTGTATTCCTGGTATAAATCAGTGGGGAATTACCTTGCTGTGTGTAAAAATCCTGTGCTGTGGTTTAACAGAGGAGACCCTGCTGCCCATGGCCTGGCAGGGACCCCCCTGCACACCCAGCAGAGTTCCCCAGCTCTCCTTGAGGCCATGCAGAGGGGTCCATCCAGTGACGCATGAGGAGTATTAACCATTTCCAAAATCCCACATCCAGTATGGATTTAGCAGCCTAGCCCTGGCAAGCACTGCTAGCACAGGGAAGGCTTACAGGAGTTATTGCTCTGCCCTCATCTGTGTTATGCCTGCCAGCTCAGCACTGCCTGTTCAAAGACAGTCAAGTACTCCAACTATTTACTTAGTGTGTTATTTGTTCTCCTCCAAAAAGCCTCTAACAAATTAATAAATTAATAAAATAATAAATATAATAATAATATAATAATACCACCTCCAATTAAGGCTGAGAAAGAGGTATCCCATTGGTTTTAGCTAGTACATCAAAAATCCCCAAAGATGATGAAATAGCTCTTTTTTTTTTTTCTGACAGCACACCCAGATCAAACATTTCTCATGGCAAGACAGAAACCCGCAGCGGGAAGCTCTCCTTTGCAGAGGTTCATTTGCTATCTGGTATTGATGTGCTACTTAATTTATTGATCCACAGAGGAATGAGAATCTGAAGGCAGTACAAACTGCATTTTGCACAGGTTTTTTTGAATAAAAGAGTTTTAGCTCCTCTTCTTTTTTGTAACTATTTCTGAAAATGGCCATCCCTGTCATGTTCTCATTGTATTGTCATGGAATAAAAAATTCCAGGTCAGTTGAAACCTGACAGATTGCCAATAGGTTTGCACAATAGGCCTTACTCTCCAGCCCCTCCATTCCTGTTCTTCACTTTGTTAGTACGAAATCTGCAGATGTTCATTTAAATAAATAAATTAAATAACTTGCTTGTAAACATGGTCTGTAGTCCTTATTCTTACTTTTAAAATCAAAAACCCAATCAATTAAATGGAAAGGTGTTAAGGGGACAACCCATGTAAGACACATAGAGAATGGGTTAATACTTTCCTTTTTTTTTACCATTATAGTGTTGTTCAGAGGTTACAAATCCATGCATGTGAAGCTTACAGCACACTACAAAGGATCCTGTAAAATGAGGAAAAGGATCCTGTTAAACTTGTGAGGATAGAGGATAGAGATTTCCACTAAGGCTGTGCCCTCTACAACATTCATAGAGAGTTTAGTCTCATGCTGTTATTTGGGGCATTGTGTTTTCCCCTAACCACCCAGATAGTATTGACATCTCTCCTTTTCTCATCTGGGAGCAAGGGCAGGTGTAACAATAAGAGTTGTCTCCCTCAGGACTGATTAACCCCTCGGTAAGAAGAAAACACAAAAGATGTGCACTCTTTTCCCGTTGGAGGAACCAGATATTGGTAAGATCAGGGGATACATCAGTAAGATCAAGGGATACCTCCTTTCTCTTGTCTTCCAACCCTTCAGCCAGGTAAAAGGCACTGAGCTCCAGCTTGGCTGAAAAATCATACCACTGCAGGAGCCTGACTATCATCTGAACATGGTCTCTTAATTTGGAAGATCACAGCAGGGAACTCACCCTTGTGGAAGTTGTGGAGCTTGCAAAGATTTCTGCAGCTTTCATTTTTCCCTGTGCTCAGTGGCCATGCAAGTGGTGGCCATCTGGCCTCGAAACAATGCTGCTGTAGAAAAGCAACCTGTAAACTGCATATTACATTTCTTGCAAACTACAATTAAACAAACAGAAGATGCAATTCAATACAGAACTCAGCAGAAGATGGACAGTCAAGAACATGGATACAGTAATATAATTCTTTGTATTGTTGACACCACAAAAACACGCATTGATCTTGTACAATTTGGTACCTTTACATGCTCAGGATGTCAGTAATCTTGAGTGCTGGGCAGAGGACATTGCTCCTACTCCTGCATGCCTGAAATTTCTGGATGGTGAGGAGTCAGAGAGCAGGAAACCAAGGATAAATCTCACAATCATATGAAGTAATGGATCCCATTTGCCTCTTTCCTGCCAGCAGTATATTAAACCTCTGAACACAAACAAATTGTCTAAGATTTTTTTTTTAGTATTGTCCACCCTCCTCTTGGTCTCCAATGATCATTATTAATTGGAAGTCCAACATATGTTTGCATTAAAGTCTATCAGGAAATGGTATGATCTCCGCCCATCTTCAGTGGGATTTCATGACTATTTATCGCCATGATTCTCCTCCCATTTCAGTGAAAGGTAGTTTTTCGTTCACTTGGGCAAGGACAACATTAGGTCTATACTCAGAGTTTTAAGGGAGAAAAAAAAAAATAGCTGATTACAACAGGCTCCAGACAATAATAGTATCACTTTCATATATTCAGAGCAGTAAAGCAAATATAAAACAAGCAACAAAAAACTGACAAAAAAAAAGAGAGTTCATTCTAAGTTCAGTTCATTAAGAGTTACAGTTTGATGCTGTTGATTTCCCCTGAGTTCAATAAAGACAAACTCACAAAAAAACAAGAACATAGCTATCCTTCTCCAAAAGTTATTAATGGAGAAAGGTAATAATAAGGTCTGACTTTATCTAATCAGTGAATAGCCCCAGCAATACAACTTCATCTCCTGAAGTCATCAAGCTGCGGACAATCATAGTGTTTCACGTAAAACTTCACAATGCTGCAGTGATAAAATTCACCTTTAAATTAGCAGGTTATCAAGGGCAAGGTATTATCTTCACACACACTCACTTAGCACACTGAGGAGTGGTTACTCTCTGAGATCAGATTTCCTTCATGGAAATTCCTACATGCAAGAAGAGGCTCAGAATTCCCGCTGTACTCCATGGAGGTCCTAGTACAGTTGGAGAAGCCTCAGCAGTGATGAATCTCATCCTTAGCTTGGCACTGAAAGATCAGTCCCATGGCTAATATAGCTGTCTGGCATCACTTGAGACACTGCATGGTATCCAAGACACCCTCCTGGGGCTGCCAGACGTGACATGGGACCCTGGGGATAACCATGTCTGTCTTAAACAGAATCTGAAAGCTGTCAGGATATCTCTGGTCAATTCAAGCACCACTAAGTGCGTAAACTTAACCAGCAGACCCCCTTTACTGGCCCCCATGAAGACACCTAACTGTAAACGATCAAGTTAAGGTGTCTTATTCTTCAACTTTATTCCACCAAAGTCAGATGGAAACACCACAGGTCAAAAAGTAAATCACCCTAGAAACACCCCGTTTCTGAATGCGTAGTAGTTGGTCCTTCCCTTCATCAGGCTATAGGCAAACAAGTAAAATAATCCAGATGCTATAGTACTTGATATTCACCACCTTAGTGACTGTCTTGTCCCAGTCACAAAAAAAGCCTCAACAGACCCAGCTCTTCACGATCTGCACTAAATGCTTATTATTTGGGGAGTAAAAATAAATTGATATAACAGGGAAAAAAATTGAGTTAACTGAAAAAAAAAAGAACTCCAGTTTCAGCAATATCTTTGATACTCTCTACTTCTATCAGCAATACAGGTTCACCTCATGCCTCTGACCACACATTCTTAATACCTTAGTGAAAAGAGCAGAGTATCTCAGTTCAGTTTCCAAAATATTAATACAAACATAATCTATGGACACTTTTAGTAGCAGATGCCAAATATGAGTTAGGTTTATTTTGGAATTTGGGAATTTGGGAAAATTGCTCTTGCTTCTACCAACATTGCTCCCTTCAAACCACACTGGAAGTAGGTCGCAGAGATACTTCTGCCACTCCTGGTACACACACAAATGAAGGACTAGCATTTCTCATCATAACATAACACTGAAAATATATTGATTTTAAGGATAAAAGCGGTGGGTATCCATAGGTTTTGAAAGATACTGTTGTAAATAGTGCTGCAAAAAGTCAACAGAACCCATCTTTGGCACATGAAGCCCTTGAGTGGGCAAGTGGTTTGAGGCTGGGATGTGTTTCTGAGAGGTGTCACATCAGCTTCATCTGACATGCTCAACTCCAGGTACCTGGTTTTGGCCTTGCTCAAAGGCTTAGGGATGCTTTTTGTATTTCATACTCATGTGCACATGCCTGACATAATACTGAAACATTAATGAAAATACAAGGTATCTCAAGGAATAAAGTGACGATTACTAGACCAAAATTGTCAATATGTTTGAAAAACAGACACCCACACTTAGTTCATGTAAAATATAACATGAGCCAGTAAGGAAAATTTATGAAATGTGCAAGATTTCTTTCCTAGAAATGGAAAATGATCTTAAAAGGAAAATCAGCATGCATGACAAAATTTTTGTAAATCTGGTGAGCATCTATTGCATTGCAGAGGACAAGGACTACCTGCAAAGTAAACCTATTCATCTTTAAACTTAACCACTAGCCTAAGAATCCATGCAGAATCAGATGTAAATTTAGTGGTGATATGGATGGCATGAATGAAATATGTTCACAAGTGACATCTTGGAAATACTCTTACATGCACTAAAATTTAATACATTATGGAGAATAAAGTATTTTGCACTTTAACAGCCTGATCCAAGTCCTGAAGACAAAAGAAATATTCCCATTCACTTGTGTGAATGCTGGACCAGTTTGATACAGAGAAAATAACAGACCGTATGTTTCTGATTCCACTGGTCTTTTGGTGGTGGAGAACAGATACTTCTTTGACTAAGGAAGTACTAGGACTCTCAAAGAGAGCAATTCCTGATTTACTCCATTCTGGGAGGAGAGTGTGACCTGCCCTTGAGTGCATGCTTTCTTAACTCCTTAACACATGGCAGTAAGTAAATCCTGCAGAAAAGCTGCTGAACTTGCACATGCAGTAACTTCTAAAGTAAATTCCATGGCTGCCAAAAAGTGTATGAGAAGTCAGAAATAACTTACAATACGGCAGGTGTTACAGTGCACTAAGGGCATGTCTTAGGTACATTATAAAACACAGACTGAAGTGGTTCCAGGATCTAAGACTTATTACGATACAGACTGTGTGGTTGCTATTTAGGTTGAATTCCTCCTACCATGTCTACAATTTTTTCTCCCTTATTTGTTCCATTCACCACATTTAGATGCCACCATCTTGGATTTCCTTCTCAGTAAAGGAAATCCCCACTTCTCAGCATGAAACCTGAAAAGCTTTCAGTCTTAGAAGGAGCTTCTGAGCCTACATCCCACAGCCAGGTAACCTAAGCCTTGTGGAAATACAAACTGTTCACAACCTTCAGGACCTTCACAGTGAGCCAAGCTCAGGACTTAAGCCAGCACCGTTAATACCTCAAGCAGCAGACAGCACCAGTTAGTGGGGAAGTAGGAAATCAAGGAAGTGGGGAGCATTGCCAAACCACCAAAGGATTTCTGTGCATTAAAGCACCACTCTTGGAAAAGAAATGTTTGCGTTAGTTCTGCACACGCCGGTACATCTCCATGAAAATGTTGATCCAGGAGGTGCTGACTTTGTCCTGTGAGTGGGATGCTACCTCCCAGTTAACCAGACCTATCTCCAGTGGAATGCTGCTCCCTGACTAATGAACCTTGTTTCCCAGCCCACTGCAGCATCACTCCTGCACAGCAACACAGACTCCACCAAGCTGGCATGCATCGGTATCTGTGAAAAGCACATCTCTAGGTAGGGCATATGCTCTGCAATCCCAAAAATCCAGGTTTTGAGGGAACTCCTAAGTCAATTCAGAGGGACTTCACAGCTCTAAGAATCTGACTTTTTGGCCCTTTTGAAAAATCTCACACTAGATCTTACAAAACTGGCAGTATTCACAAAAGTATAAATTAGGACTTCAAAAAGAATTCCTCCAAGAAATAAACCCCAGTCTTTCATCAAGCCAAGGCTCCATCCTGAAATAGCAAAATCCAGAAGCTGGGATCATTTTTCTTCATCTTTAATGTAAAACAAGAAGAGATTTGGAAAGAACTGAAGGCAGGATTTTACTTCACAGGAGGAAATCCAAGATGGTGGCTGCAAAGTGACAAATTCCTGCTTGTGCTGTTGAATTTCTGCTGAACCAAATGAGGCTATTTAACGAGCCTGGCATTAACATGAAGTGGCCTCTTGCACCCAGATGGCCTCATTTTTTTTGGCTCAGTAGCAGAGATATCATGAGAAAAACCCCTCAATTTCCACAGAATTTAGTAAGAATATGGAGTGATAAAGCAAAAGTTTTCTTCTTAAACATGGAGCTAGTCTCCAATTCATAGAATTTTTTTCTTTTTGCTTGTTGATAGCAAAACTGTAGCCCTTATTCAGATCTGCAGGTTTGTTGCATTTGTTTGTTTTATTTCTTAAGGAAGCAGAAGTGTTTCCTCTCCCTCCACACCCCCAAAATGAATGCTCCACGGGGCTTGTTTGAGGAGGAAGGCTGTACGTTTATTGAAGCCACTAAGGTTGTCATTCTTTCTATGGTCATTCCTTCAAAAGGTCATTCCTTCCTTTTTTGTCCTCCTTGCTGAAGACTATTCCTTACTGGCACCTTTCTTCTTCCAGAGTTCTGTTCTGTCTGGTCTCTCCTCACACTTTTTTCAGGTTGCATTGCAGCACATCACATAACAGCTGAAACACAGAGCAGAGACACACCTAGCACTGGAGGATGGTTCCCTTCTCATCCAGCATTTCAGCTTCGTATGTTGTGTGATCAGTAGCCATTGACGTCCTAACAGAGAGATGGACTCTTATGCTCCTTCTGCCCTATCCTCCTTTTTAAAATCCACCACTGTGCCAAAAAACCCCCAAACTTTGAAAGGTATTTGGAAGCTTTTTGATTTTAACATCTTTAAAGGTGTTGGGCTGGGACTTTCCCCAAAAATAGCAATAGTTAAATTAGCTAGCTATCATGTTTTAAATGTTTGATATATATTTTTAAGAGGCTTTTTCCTTTCTTCTGAAATGTGCCAGAAACAGGGGGTTTCTGTTCTATACAGTGGTCCCCCTCACTTTTTTTGTACTGTTTTCAGTAGGAAGAGTGAATTAGGAAGACATGAAAGAGGCAGAGAAAATACTAAGCTCAAATAAGGGACAATTTCCTTGTTCTTCCCTTAAAAAAAGTTTCTGTTACAAATAGTTAAAAGCATCCTAAGTCCCATTCCAGTGGGGCAACATATATATCTCAAAGTGTGACAACCTGTTCAACCTAGTGGGACTTTATCTTTTAGTTAGACACTAAAAGACAAGTGTTTGCCTTGTGCTTGCAAGCAGCTGTGTACAGATGGCGATGCACTGAACTCACAGGAGAGTTTGAGCTGCAAAGCAAACAGTAAATCCATTTGGGAGTATAAACATTTCTTTTATTTTTTTAAAATTCCTTCTAATTTTCACTCATCCTGGGAAATTTTTGCCCTTAGTGAGCTCTACAAGTCAAATCAGGCAAGCAGGACACTGCTTATTTTTCAACTCCAAGTGATGAAGGGTGGAGAAAGGATTTGTCATCGCACTTAGTTCTGGGAAGGGCTTTGGGTCCCAAACACTGTAGTCAGTAGAGAGAGATGGCAACTCCCATCTCAAATTGCAGGTATGTGAAAGCACTCTTTGGAAAAGCTCTTTTTGCTCTCCATGACTTTGGAAAGAACCCAGGTGATGAAGACAGATATAGATAGACAACAGCTGTAGGAAAGAAAAAGCCTCTTTTTTTGTTTTTTTTTTTTTTTTAATCAGTCATTACTGTACAGAGGAAAAAGTTTGCACACACATATATACCCAGACACACAGAGTCCCCACTGGACAGAGAATTACATCCCATGAAACACAAAAGACCTCTGTGTGACCTGGAATCAGACCAGTACTTAAATGTGCTACAAGTGCATAAATAGTTTTATGTTTTTCACAGCAAATATATAAATGCTTGCAGAGCATCAGGTACGTAACTCAGCTTTGCATCCATTTGCTTTGCAGTGTTTTTAGAGTAAACTTATGTCCTTGGACACCAGCCATATGCATGTCAGGAAAATTGTGACTCAGTTTAGTTTGGTGCAACTTGCACTGAACATGTGTTTAGGGAGCTATTGTAGGAGGAAGAGAGCCTTATATTCCAGGTTAAGTCTGGGATTATGTGTCATCTGACTTGGCAGCTCTGGGGCATTAACTGGCATCACATATCAAGTTAGGTTAATAATCTACCACTTGGTTCTGCTTGAGCAGATCTGTGTGCCCAAACTAGGGATCAGTTGACAAACCTGGAGTCGCAGGGGAAAAGGATTAGTTGCTCTGTGATCAGCAGGATGGCACTTGCCCCATGAGATGTTCCGACCTAATGCCTGGATCTGCTGTGAATCAGAAGCTACATCTGGAAAGTAGCAGTACAAGTCCAGCTCTCCAGGGACACCCATGGCAATGAAAGCAGGCTTGGATGACAAAATGACAGATACCAGCAACTTGGATGAGATATTACTAGAATGGGAGAAAATATTAAAGGATATAAAAATACCTGCTTTTTTTAACAAGATGCCCCAAGAGACTGGGAAGACTTTCCTTCACTCCAAACAAGTTGGGAATTACCTAGTAGGCAAGATGATCAACAAGGGCTCCTTTGCCAAGGTGATGGAGGGACTGCACATTCCCACAGGGGAGAAGGTAAGCTTGAAAGAAGAGGGTAACACGCACTAGAAATTACAAGTAGCCCCGCACTAATTTATGGCAGAAAATTTCAGATGTTTAATCTGAAAACCACAATCTACTCAGTGAATTATCCTCTGAACCTTATCCTCATAAATTAACCTCATAAATTCAGTTTACTGCTTATGTATAATCAATCACATGTGTGAATACATATTGAGTGCAACTATTTTCACAATTATAAAATATAGACAACAAAGATATTCTCCTCCTGAAAGAGAAAAGGATGCTGGCATAAAGACAATTTCAAATCTGCTTTGCCTAATAATCCTCACTGAGCAATTAGTGCCATGTGTCTCAACATTAAAGCTATGGACAGCACTGAGTGAAAAGTCAACCATTCCAACAACAAATATTTATATGGCAGGACAGAGATAGCATCAGTTATCTCCAGCTCAGTTGGGCTAAAGTAACATACCACCAGACACAAGTGGGTTACTCTCAAGGGAATTTCTGACTTTTACTTTTCTTGTGGCTTCAGTAGCTATGCTATCTGACTAGCTCCCCAGACCATAATAGCCAGTATGTGGAATGGCTTTTAGACTAAGTCAGAAGGGAGCATGTTAGAAGAAAAGTGTGGTATGTTTCAGACACAGTTACAAGTCAAACATGAAGGGATTTTTGCATTTCAGAATATTTCATATATGCATTTTTATTAATGCAATGAGACTGACAGATATGACAGACATCAGCCTTCTTGTTTTGGCCTTCAAGAGAAATGAAAAGCATATTCTTCCATCAGGAACATCATGTGATTCTGATTATCAACACCATTTCAAAAAAAACATCTCCCCCATGTCATCTTACTCCCTATCCCCCTGAAAACTAATCCTTGTTGCAAAGCTTGTTGCTAATTTGCAAATATCCTGCCATTTAGGTAGCCATAAAAGTCATTGACAAGAGGAAAGCCAAGCAGGATTACTATGTTTTAAAAAACATGAAGCGTGAGCCGCGAATACACCAGATGGTTAAGCACCCCAACATTGTTCGGCTATATGAGACCTTGGAGACTGACAACTCCTATTACATGGTGATGGAGCTGTGCCTCGGTGGGGACCTCCTGGACAGAATCTGTGACAAAAAGAGGCTGGTGGAACAGGAAGTAAGGAGATACACCAGGCAAATTCTGTCAGCAGTAGAGCACCTGCATTCCCAGGGGATTGTTCACAGGTAAGATGTTTCTCCTCTTTCAAATAGTAAGAAAAGGAAGCGTGCAAGAACATAGAGTTCTCTTCTTCACCAAGAGCATATCTTTATTTTTTTCATCACAAAAACAGGGATTAAAAAGAAGACTATGTTCTCTCAGCTCATATTAACAAAGCATTTTATTTTCAGTAGTGGTTAGTACTGTTATGAGTTGTTATGAACCCCTTATGCAGCGAAGTAAAAAAGATACTTATCCCAGAGACTAGAGCAGATGAGCACAACAAACCAATACTTTGCCACAATTGTCTCAGAATTAGTTCATGGCAAATGAACTAATTTTAATAATTTTAATAATTTTATAATTTTATAATAACTTTAATCATTTTATCATTTTAAAATAATTTGAAATTATTCAAATATTTTAGTGTGGCTATGCATATGAATATTGTTGTCCTTTGGTTAGCCACAATGTATTGAAATAACCACAGACCACTCAGAACAGAAATCCAAGGAATCACAGCCCACTGCTTATCAAGAGGACATGTCCTGCAGGTGGTTGATGACTCTCTGTGTTGGATTTTGCATTACAAGGATAGATCATGAATTCAGTCACTGCTATAGGAACCTGAGCACCCATGCAAGGAGAGCTGATCTTCCTCTCTATAAGGGATCTTGGCACAAATGTCAAGAGCAGCAGAATAAAACTTCCATTTTAGCTGGAAGAATAGGCAAGATGCAGTTTTTCCCACCGTTTTTCTGTTTTACTTAATGATTCACAGTCAATCAGATTCTTAATTTTAAATGGTAAATGCACTCACCAAGAAAGCCCACAGGACCTAAAAAGTAATCCAGTTGACTCCATCGTTACAGCAACCATGAAACAAATAAGCTGTAAATGTGATGTTTCAGCATTTACAAGTGTTTTGTGACTCAAAATGCTTACAGTCCACCACTTCATTATATTGAATTTGTCAATTAATAAGGAATGGTCAAGAAAGAAATAGTCAGTATCTGACCTAGAGAATTTAAACGAACAACAAAACCAAAAAAAACACCAGAAAACAAATGCAAGGGGCTTCACCCATTTAGTCCAGGCTGACATCCCTGCCCTGCTGGTTTCCTAACTAATCTATTTTACAGCATTTCTTCAGTGCTCACTATCATAACATTTATGTTCTTCCCATGACAACATTCGCCATTAATTTCTCAAGTCCTGTTCCCATTTTTTCATTTGGAATAATTCTTCACAGTGAGCTGGAGACTAGCCTGACTTCTCACCCTACTTCTGTCTTTTTCTGTTGTTCATGCTTTGCTGGAAAAGCTTTGTGGGAGAGAAGAATTTTGCTGCACACCCTGAGAGTAGGCAGGTACAAAGTCATGTGAGCTCCTCTGGTGATTTGATTTACTATCAAACTGCCCATACCAAAGGAAAATTCATTCCTGCCTCTCCAGCACTTTGTCACAGAGTTTATGAAGTTGCATGGCCTGGCGGGAGCCCAGTCACAGGTGTAGGTTGAGTCAGCAGTACTTCAACTTGTGACCTGCTTCTAGCTTTGAGATTCAGAGCTGTGGCCTTGACCTCTCACCAGAAGCAGATTGGGAAGGATCTGGAAGGGCTTCCCCGCTCAGCTCCTCCAGCTGCAGTGATTTATTGCAACTCACTGCAGAGGTTAAACCAACATGGATAATTGTGGGTGTATCCTCTTTTGAAAGGAAGGCATCAGTGTTTCCAGAAAGATGAGGGAAGAAGTAGAAAAGTTACCTCACAAATCCAGTCTGGTTTTCCCATATAAGCACTGAGGAAAACTCAACACCTTGCATCGCTTTAACACAAGGAAAGGAGGGTTCCCAAGCTGCCTGTTGGGAACAGCTGCTGATCTGTGGAGAGGATCCTGGTAGAATCACACCAGTTATGAGTTCATAATTGTGTGCCAATGCTTGGGTCTATGCCAAGCATTGAGGTGTTTGCTGATAGTAGGGTCTCATCCCTAAGCTCATCGCTTAGGAATGTGTTAATTTAATTTACTTTTCTCCAAAGTGCTTTATGGGCGCTCCTGATTTTTAACCCTGCATGTATCTCAGAAAAACAATATTTTCTACTGTCTTAACAATATACCTGCTGAAAAACTGGTCAATTTTGTAGCTGTTTTTAGTCCAAACTCATATATCTCAAGCGAAATTTGATCCTATGTTTGGACAGCTATTTGGTGTCTTAACCTTTACGTCTCCAATCCATCACTAAAATCAGCACTGATGCACCAAATCCTTACAGGTTAAATTGAGTCCACATTTCAGAGTAAAGGTAGTAACCTTTCTTGTCCATGCAAGATCATAGTTGATCTTTTGTCACAGTTGCCAAAACGACCCAGAAGACGGAGCATTGACGCCCAGCATTTTACTGTGCCAGATATAAGAAGGCTCAGGCACAAGAGCTGGCTCAACAGCTCCACAAGCTAACACTCATCAACTGAGTTCTGCTTACTATCCCTGTGCCTGCTCTGGACATGGCCAAGCGGTGAGGTAATGCATCTGAGCTTAGAAACCTCAAATAAAGACGTGTAAGCTAAATCCCATTGCCTTGCAACTGGATTGGCGTGGCGCGTGCGCAGACAGCTACCGACCCCTGCAGCTGGCGCTTGCAAGGTGACAGTAACTTACTTGTTTGTACAGTTCCTAATTTTTCCTGCCTGTTTTTCCTGGATATTTTCCCTCCCCTCATATAAAAATGTCATATATTCCTTTGAATCCCTACTGAACCAAAGTCCTGGAGAAACATCACAAGCTGCCCTCTAGGCTCTCTCTCTCTCTGAAGACCCCATGGGAATGAGGAGGAAAAAAAATCATGGTGTTGCTTAAATTTACAACATTCCTTGGGAAGTTTCCCTTGGAAAAAAAAAAGAACATGATGTATCTTTGATGTAAGATAAGTTCTGACATTATGCAAACTTTCATAGTGACCATTATCATGTTTTTCAGGCAAGAAAGTCTACATTTTTATTAACTCTGTGAGCAGTCAGCTCAGCCTAAAGAACAGCAGTTGTAGCAATCATAGCAAACATAACATTATTTAATGGCAGTGAGTAAAAGTCATCAGAGTGCACTGTGGGGTGCTAAATCTAATAGAAATGTCAGATTTGCAGTAGCCTGAAACCCAAATTATTTTAAACCACAGCATTTCAGTGCATAGGGTTATGACACAGGCAGGCTATGAACAAACTTACCTTAAATCTACCTCTCAGCTTTTGGACACTGGTTAATTTGGCACTCCAGTAAACATGCTATTCAAATTAAAACTTATTAAAGAGATATCATTAAAACCATCCCCATCCCCATTCTCAGCCTGGGGTAGCAGAGGGTTTTGAATGCAATGCTGTCCCATCCAGAGCCACAGAGTTAAAAGGATGCTCCCCTAAACCCACCCACCACGACCACCTCCAGGCTTGATCCCCTGCAGCAATGCAGGGCTGTTCATGCAACCCCAGTCCACCCAGCCCTTGTGCCTTATTCCCATCACTCCTTCTGGTTTGTCCTCCAAGGTCTCCCCCAGAGTTGACAAAAGCGCTTCGCAGATTCAGAGCAGGTGGGAGGGAAATCCAGGACTTAGAAAAGCATTGCAGGATCATTGCCTGGCCCCCAGCTCAGAAATTGCACTGGCTGAGAACTCCTCCACAATGACAAATATTTCACTTGCCACTTCAGGCACTCCCCACAGCAAGGCATTATTCTGGCTTTTGCTTTTAATTTGGAAATATGTAAATGCTCAGTAAAGAACCTGAGCCAGTATTTTCCTTGCAGCTTGGATTACATCTTCCTGTAATCCTATTGATTCTGTTTACATGAACATCACCAAAGATGTCTCTACTTTCATGGTAGCTGTCTCCAATGCAGCTTTGGTACATATCCCCTCTTTTACAAGCAAGGCAAATCTCACTTTCCAGTTCCCCTCTCACCCTTCACATTTCCCAGGCACTACTTACTTGCAAAGAAATCAGAAATATTCAGCAGTGCTCAATACTCCAAAAAGCCAAATGAACTGTGGTCCAATATGTGCAACATTTTACTCAAAAGAAGAAATAAATGCAATTCACTAAAAAAAAAAATCTACATCAGTAGAACATGATTCCTAAAATTAATACTTTATTTAAAATGTATATTCTTAAAGTATTCCCTGAAATACAGATAGTTTCCATTTTCCTGACTGAAAATTTCAGGAAGGAATAAGGATCTTGTTACAATTGTAGGCAGAGCGTTGCAGAACTATTGTTATAATTTCAATTAAACTTTGCCAAAAACTATCTGCAAATGTTTAGCTGGGACATCAGGCATCCTAAAGTTTGTTTTCTGTCTTAATTTCAGGGACCTAAAAATTGAAAATTTTCTTCTTGATGAGAACAACAACATCAAAATCATTGGTGGGTGCACCGCTGTCTGTGAGGCTTGCTTTCTGCTTTTTTTGTGTGCGTACAGCTTCAGCTACTGTTCAAACACCATACTTGACAAGTGAGCTTGTGATTATTCAATAAATATATTTGAGTTTTTAGAATAAATTCAAGCTAGTAACAGCTTGTTTATTTGAACTTTAACTGCAACATATTTTTAAGAGAACAAGAAAAACAATTTTGTGGATTATTTTCCCTTGTGTATTGCTGGCGAACCAAGAAACAATTACAGCTTTTATGTGTAGAAAGCTGTTCCTAGCAGAAGTGATTTGTAGACAAAGAAATAAATCTTCTGGGGTGAAACACAGGTATGGACACATTAGTTTCTATTGAGTCATTACTTCAGCTAGAGACCTCATCATTTGGTATGTGTCAAAAAAAAAGAGACTCTTTTGGTCACTAACAGAAATCTTGCTAGGGCTGTGAAGCAAATAATTATAAAAATGAGAGAATTTGCACCAAGCAATTAACACAGCTCAGAGAAACATTAATTTTATTCCATGAAACTTCACAGAAAAGTCCTCACAACGGATTCTAAATCTTAGGAAAGCCACATGTTTAACCCAGTGTTTCCCAAACTTTTAAAAGCTTAACACCTCTGAGAAAAAAAGGCACCAACTCTTCACCCCTGTTTTATAGCCAGCCAGTCCTTTACAATCACACCTTTCTCTTTCCTCCCCCTTGCACACGTGCACGTACACAGAGAAAAAGGCTTAAGTTAGTCCTTTTCCCCCCACATTTACCATGGGCTAAAGCACACATGGCTAAGCCCAATGTCATAGCTCATTAAGCCATGCTAATGTGGCTGTGTTGTTAAGCTCATGCAGTCAACAGAGGCAAACCAAAATAATTAAACCAAAATCAATCAAGCCAGGTCCACGGCTGGGTAACTTCACTGTAAGTCCCCTGCTAATTCATGGCATGTTTATTCAAACTCAAATTGACATCCACAGCGGAGACATCAATAGATGCTACAAGTGGATGCTGTTTTTTTCTTTCTCCTACTTTCAGATAATTGATAAAGCAATTTGAAAAGAGACTAAAACTTCTTTGTCTTTGGCTTTGTGACCATCAGATTTTGGACTGAGCAATACTGCAAGGTTTGAGGGTCTCTCCCAGGAGCTGTTACATACCCAGTGTGGAAGTCCAGCTTACGCTGCCCCAGAACTCCTTGCTAATAAGAAATATGGTCCAAAGGTAGATGTCTGGTCCATGTAAGTAGATCTAAAAATGTGCTTATTGAAACATTCTCAGCACTGGCTGGTTTAGACAAGACTGATATAAATGGGTTGGTAGCATTGAGTTTTGGGGCATTAAAGGCAAAAGCAGAGATATATCAGGGAAAGGTTACCAGAAAAAAAAAGCAAACAACTGAGTATCTTGAAATGTGCCTCCATTGCAAAACACTGGAGAAAAAAAAAAAGAATAATCAATACACATGCTGTTCTGGATTAACCCGGTGCCAAAAGAAGCCAGCAGAAGGTAGGGAATCTGCATGAAGGAACCTGTGCAGAAAAATCAGAGAAAGAATTGTACATATCAACCCCCTCAAATGACCCCACTACCCTCCTGTCCTGGCAGGTGGTTTCAGCTGACAGCTGAGTAACTTCTGTGAAAATCAGACTCCTTGAAGACCCTGGACTGACAAATGGGCATTTTCTGTCTAAGGCAAATTTTGCAAAAAAAAAGTAAATCTGTACAGAAAATTTGAGTCTCAGGGACACATAGGCCAAAGATGTATAACAGAGCTATGCAACCTCCACCCATACCTTAGCAAAGCCCTTTATACTGAATTATGATAATAAAGGGGAGTTCTTTTCCGTCATAGATGACACAAACCTTCATAGCATCCACTGTCCCTTTTTATTACATCTACAGGATACATCTTCTGTAATAAGCAAGAATGCAGAAGGTGCCAGGAGAAGAACAGCTTTTCACTTAACATATCTTAGACTTTTTAAACACATTTGCAGTTTGTAGTTCTAGTAGGGAAGTTACGAGGTTTTTTGCATTTTTCCTAGGTGGAGCTGGGAAAATTATGATATATTAAGTAGATTAGTCGATTTTTGTATTCTTTAATCTTCATGGATTTGGACAGGAGAACAGCTCTCTATGTCCATCATTTTGCCAAAGGCAGTTCATGATTATCTGCATATATGTGTGCTTATATACATACATATATATATATGTGTATATATACATATACATATATAAGCCAGTGTATCAGCATCTCCTCCACTTTTTCACAGTAGCCAGATGTCTGGGTCTCCGCCCAGGAGACATTTTTTAAGCCAATTCCTAGCAGGAATGATTCAGGGCATGGCAAATGAGCATGAGTAATATAGACTAAACCAAAACTTTGCCTAGAATATTAAGATGAAAAAAAATTGGCTCATTAAATGCACCTTCATCCAGACTCTTCCCATTTATTTACAATTGTAACCATAATTCCTTGCAGTATCCTGACTAACAAGTGTTAGAGTGAAAATCCAGCTATTGAAGCCAGTGATAAAATCCCATGGATTTCAAATAGCTCGCAAAGCTTCTAAGAGTAGCAGCACTTTTTAGTTTAGAAATGCCTCTCCCATCCCATCCCACAAGCATATTTATTTGAGAGATATAATGATATGCTTCTGGAAAAGGTTGTCTAAAGAAGCTGTGGATGCCCCATCACTGGAAGTGTTCAAGGCCAGGCTGGATGGGGCTCTGAGCAACCTGGTACAGTGGAAGGTGTCCCTGTCCATGACAAGGGCATTGGAACGAGACAATTTTTAAGGTCACTTCCAACCCAAACCATTCTATGATTGTGTTTAATGCACAATGCTGCATTTGATCTAAACCACTTCATTCAGGACAGCTGCAAATAGGAAAGGAAGGCCTGGAGGTACCCAGCTGCTCTGAACAGGGATGTCACACTTGGCTGTCCATCTGCAAGGATATGGAGTCTCCTTGAGGAGTTCTCAGCCATAAAGGGAGCTGTGTAAAGAGCAGTAAAGACTAAACTGTGTGTTCACAAAGGACAAAGAGTTTTAATTTGCTCTACAGGGTTGCTGGTAGTTACATACAGGCATCTGGTTCAGGTGCCTAAAACAGAAGATTCGTTTTCCTATACGCTCAAAAGGTAAAAAGGATTTATATACATATAGAAAGTATATTATTCCTCTCAAGACCTGCTTTGGCAGACATACTGTTTATTTGAGGTTTTATCTAACCATGATTCCTATATCTCAGCTTCTTCTAAAGTTACAGGGTATGAATAGTACACAAAGTTAAGGGTGAAGGAACACGTGCTACCAAACTACTTCAATGTTGTCTGGTTTTCAAGAGTGCTACCCTGGATTAATGTAAAGATTGCACAGATTAATCACGTCTAGAGGATGCTGTCAGCACTTAAATAGGATAATACTGATTTCACATTTCCGATATCTGAATGGGGCAAAGCAGTAATCTTTAGAACTATTTACCAAACTCACTCTTAATAAACAGTAAATAACAGGTCAAGGTCTATATACAACATCTATATGGCCTTTGTTGTTTTACACAGACATATTCTGAACCTCAGACATAAAGCATATATAAAATTTAAATTGGAATTTTTCACATTATCATACTGGGAAAGGGAATTCTGATGGACTGAAATATTAGTTAAAAGGTAAGTTACTTCTGTTGTCACAAAATAGGTAAAGGACTAACTGATGGGGCTCTAGAATGAAAATATTTTAGTGTAGTGCAGAAATAGTGACTTTATGCAGCAGAACCAACAAGGGATCATTACAACAGGAACCAGAAAGCCAGTCAGTCAAAAGCACACTCACAAACCCAACCAGATCCAGCTGCAGTACAGGCAAGGCTCCTGAGATGCACCAATGAACTGCAGTGCCTGTTTGCCTAATCATTACTTTTGTGCAGAAGATTTTAAAGGTCCTTTGGAGACTGCAAAGTGATTGGCTTTCATGCAACAGCTGAATTGAGGAAACAGCTGTTGTATTCAAACAAATCCACAAGTTCAGTAGGACAGAGGAGAAGCAGTTTGTTATGGCTAATAAACTTTCACATTTAACATGCCATCAGATTCCATCTAAAAGTAACTACCAAATGTGTTAGTGTTTACTAGCTGTAACTGTGTCTAATATTTTAAAAGAGGTTTTGAACAGCAGGTCCATCTCATGTTTTTCAATTGTTTGAACACATTAATAAAAATCAGAGTTGAATACATCACAGATTTGTTTCACAGATATTATCTGCACTAGTGTACCAACAAGTCAATTAAATTAGAATTGCCTGAATTCCTAAAATTATTATTTCTGCTGAGCTCAGTAGAGAAATGGTAAAGGACACCTGGAGGGAGGTCTGAGCAACCTGGTCTAGGGAAAGGTGTCACTGCCCTCAGCAGAGGGATTGGAATTTCATGATCTTTAGGATTCCTTCCAACGCAGGCCATTCTATGGTTCAATGATTCATTCTATGGTGAAGAACAGAGCTGTTGTGGTGGCGCAGTTCAGCTGGAGCAAGGAAGCACCATGGAGAGTGTTCGAGGAAGCCTCCCTGTTCACAAACTCAGGACAGCTAAGCAAGTTTTCCAAAAGTTGGTACTTTTCCAGAGTGAATGGCAAACCTTCACAAAGTTTGCTGATTGCTGCTAGCAGGCTGTTAGTCTTTCACAAGAGTTAAAGTTTTAAGTCTTTAGCCAACAGCAAGCTGTTACCAAACGAAAGCCTTCTAGGCATAAGTCACACCTAATTTAGCAATCTGAGCAAAGCAAGAAGAATTGAATTACTATTTGGAACAAGATCTATTGCATCAGTCCCTGTGCCGTGTTGTCACTCAGCCTCCAAACCAAAATGCTTTATTCTGATGGGCTGGGTACATTACACTGTCACTCCAATTAGCTTATTTTTAAAATAAACAGCAGGTCTCCACTTTCAACACTGCAGGCTTTCCCATCACTCACTGCACACTCTATTTTACACACACTTCCCAAAGCATTCTTTTCTAGATAAAATGGCATTTACACAAAGAAAAAAAGGCATAAGATGTGTATTCAGTACAAATTTCTGCTTAGAGGTAATTTGTAACCTCATTTGTGATGCTGAAGGCAACTCTCTGAAAACTGATTCATAACTTTGTGAGATTTTTAAATAAGTGTTTATTAGCATTATATGGAGCTCTGATGTTTGTCTTTTCTTTTGACAGAGGTGTGAGCATGTTTGCTATGCTAACTGGCACATTGCCCTTCACAGTGGAGCCTTTTAATATCAAGCAACTGCATCAAAAGATGTTAATTGGAGAAATCAGCCCTATTCCATCTGATATTTCCCCTGGTAAAACACTTCCGTTTTTATAAAGAATACTGATGCAAAAAAGTTTCAGCCCCTGTAATAATGTGAATTTAGCAATTACACAGTCTTCTGGAAACTAAGATGTACCTTTTCCAGCTGCTTTGTTTGCATTTAGAAACAACTTTTTTGAGGCTGTAGCAATATCACTCTATCTCAGGCTACAAGAAAAATAACATTGTTGTCTTTTCAAAAGACCATTATTCTTGGTTCTTACTTACAGGGAGAATAAAAATGTAAGTTGCTTTTAGATAATTGGAGCAGATCTGCAGTAAATGAGAGCATTGCCATGTTTAGTATGTCCCATGCTGTGTATCACAGACAGGCATTCTTTCCTGTTTTTCCCACAAATAAATTATCTAAACCTTAGATATTTTTTCCTGGAGACCTTATCTTTTGGCTGCTGACAGACCCTACAACACTGAGATTATTAAAGACATGGGAGGACTATTTTTGTGAGGAGTCTGCTCGTATTTTTCATGAGAAACAACCAAAATGTGGCATTTTTCAACTAATTTTACTGACAATCTTTAATAAGATACAGTCAGTGAAGTATATTTGGGACAACCGAGAAAGATATTTCTCAAAAATTCTAGCCTGATTTACAATCCATGGCTCTAAAGCCCAGAATTCCCATTGGTGTGTACATGCTCTCAGTCAGCAGTACAAGGTTTACCTCCTCAAAGCTCAAAATTCTTCTGCTTTACAACGATTCTTATACACCTCTGGCTTTGATCCCTATTTTCTCTCCACCTGGAGTAACATCCTCCCTGTTGACCATCACAGGCTTGGGTCCTTTCTCAGAGCTGTTATGGTACATCTTCACCGACCAAGTTGGAAAGCAGAGGAAAGAGAGACATATTTTGCGCAGCTATCTACCAGCAGGAGTTCAGATCTCCCCACGGTTGTGAGGAACTAGGATGTTCTTAGGCAAGAATGATCCTAGGAACCAGGATTAGCTTCAGCAGCTGTCTGCAGCTGAGCCCTGGGAAGCAGCAGACAGTTCCAGATTAAGCTAGCTGGATCTAGTCTGGAGTATTAAGATAATGTGATGATTCAATTTCTTTCTCTCCCCTAGTAAATGGAATAAGGATATCTACCATAGCTGTCAAGAATGTCTGTGCATTAGTCTCCCATTTCTCTTTGAGATCAGTTGCCAGATAGCAGCTTCATTTTTGTAGAATCCCTCCGTAGCTGGAATTATTATATCTCTAATTTTTCTTATTTATGTTATTGTTATAGCTTCTACTAATAAATGCATTATCTCTGCTTTTTCTACAAAGCCCACACAGTTAGTGGAGGATTGTGGATAACTCCATTGTTCTCTTGCCCACTGGGAATTCAGTGAGAGAGCAGTAATAAACTGGCTCTGCATACTTTAGATCTAAATTCTTCTGAAGGAGATTTCAAGTGAAAGGAGCAGTACGTTCCCAGTTTAATGCTCACATGCCATTTTGTCCATTTCAAAACTTCCCCAAGGAATACGGAAAAATTCAGTAAAGTTTTCCAAAGAAGAAAAAAAAAGAAAAAAAATTAAAAAAAAAAGAGGGACTTTATGCGATATTGGAGCTGAGTGATTGACATACTGGAATGTTTGAGCTCTCTCTGTCCCAACTCCAGGGAGCCAAAGCACAACATATCATCTGAGCACAGGAGTCCATCTCCATCCCTCATTACAGAGACTTTTATACATGCAACCAGCTTCTTTGGGTGAGGAACATAACTCCTGTGCAGTCAGCTGGCACAGAAGTGCCCCTTATCAGAGGCCTGATCAAGTGCTGCGTAATGACTGTTGGTGGCATGGGCTGCATTCACTGGGGCAATCAGGAAAATTAGGAACTGCATCTACAGCAGCATCCAAAGGTCCCTAGCAGGCATCTCAGCATGGTTTGGCCACTGCTGCCCACCCTGCCCTTGGGGGAAAAGGGTCACCCTATGGGACCACAGCAGGCTCAAAGAAAAGCCCTAGAGGCTGAATTTTAGCTGAGGCTCTTACAATGTGGAGAAGCAGGGCAAGTGCCACATTTCTGAAACAGGAAAAATATGCAGTGGTCAGACAGTGAAATATTACTAGCAAACAAGCCATTTTTTTGGAATACTGTACAGGAGCTGTACACTTCATGCAGTCTCTACTTGAGCCCGACCCTGATAAGAGGCCGGGAGTCAAAGAAGCAATAAAAGACAAATGGTTGAATGAAGGTTTCACCAGGAAAATACTGAACACTGCTGCCTATGAGAACAGGTAACAGTTTTGACATCTGTCTCCTACCTTTGGATTTCAGGATTGGGGATTTGGGAGGAAAACATTTTTTTTTGATCCTTTTGGGGGTTTTGTTTTTGGTTTTTTTAATAAGATTTTTTTTATCTGCTATGTGCCTTTCCAAAATGACAGTTTTACTTCAGAAAACACCACATCAACATTTCTAACTGTGGATAAATTTTATTTTAAAGGAAACACCCTTATAGAACTGTTTATATATATTGTATCAATAATTTTGTTCTTAACATGCTTCACAGCTGCCACTAATTTCAGTGTGCTTCTAATTCTTTCCTACAATACTAGGTCTCACATGCCCACCTGAAGAAATCTTTTTTATATTACACCAAAGTTCTTGTTATTCTAATAATTTTTATTCTCATCTGTCTTTGTAACTGGCTTTAACAAGTCTCCATTTTTTCTTAGCAAGGCACTTTATGGTTTAAAATTATTATAAAAGTTTGAAATAGATATGTGCAATAGAACACTTCACATAAAGTTGCCAACTTTCAAGATATTATTCATCTTTCATATTGGGAGGCTGCAAAGCATGATTCACATGTTTTTAAATGCCTAAATTCGGTGATGGGCATTTAACATCATTATCATTGCTGAAAGTAGCTAGTAATAGGTCACATATTTTATTCCCAAACTGTTCTGTAAGGGTCAGTATTTCATACTAATTGAAAAAGAGAGTAATCTGGCCTGTGTAATCTGCACCATCTGTGTCTAGAGGACTCTTAGCAGGTTTTCCTACCATGGTGATCCACTGCCACTCACAGCCAGAACTGTTAGAAATCAATGTTGCAATTTCTGTGGGAAGAGCCCACTGCTCCTGCCTTTGCCCTTTTTCCTTCCCTCACGTGGCTGTTCTCATTCATAATGAAGTTTAAAAAATATCTCAGGAGTCTCATAATCTAAGGATGATTTCTATAATGACTTTACTAGATTTTACTACTCACAGAAACCCACAAGTAAAACAATTTTCCTTATAACAAAACATGTTTTAGTTCACAATCTGATTTATATAAAAAATTAGAATCCTACTGTACTTTCTTTAGCTCTCTCTTTTGTCCTTCAAGATTTTCCTGCCTTTGCTATTTTCTGTCCTCTTATGTACATGCACACACACTATCTCCCTCTTAATCCATTTGAGGCTCCTGTACTGAAATACACACACTTGATTAAAATGAGAAAATGCTGTTTTCCATATTCTAATTTTTCAAGCTTAATCCTGGTGGGTGTCCTTTCAGAGTAATCAATTATATCAACAATAGGATGTTTAATGCTGCAGTAACAGAGCCTCAGCCCAGCAGTGAAGTTAGCATGGCCAGACAAGAAGATTATTGCACAACTGTGTATCATAATTTCCCTATAAAATCAACTTAGCCAACTCCAGCTGCATCACAAGAAGTGATATACAGACAATACACAAGAAGTGTTTTGTCTGCTTACTGTAAATTCTGACATTGTACCTGCTCGCATCATTTGTATTAAAATACTTCTTCCTAACATTTCAGATTTTGCCCCAGTGGATTGAATCCTGTTGTTTTAAACTACATGACAAACATTATGGAGTTCAGTCTTTCAGAAGTTATCAACAGTTTAATAAATAACAGACCCTCTCCTGCCCTGTCTTCTTATTGCTTGTTGTTGAAGAAACTGCTCAGGTACCAGAAAGACCGCAAAAGAGCTCAGGTAAGATATTATGGTCATAAGAGACATAAAGTGCCCCCTGGATTTTTATGAGGAACAATGCAGCAACTATGTAGAACACAAGAAAAAAGTGATTATCCAAGGAACAGGGAAAAATTCGTCAAAAAAATAGTTATGAAATTGCAGATCCAAGTGCAGTCTCAAGAAACCTACATTCTGGCACTCTCAGAGGTGATTAATTTATGAGATTTTTTTATTCCCAGAAATAAATATATTTTTTTATGACTAATGAATTTTTAAAATGAGCGGCTGGTTGTAATGGGATTAAGGATTATTTTGTTTTACATATAAGATTACTTTTCCATTGGGAAAAGCAGCACTAGCTTCTCAGTGACCTCTCCATCTCTTTCCTTTCTGACTGGTCTGTGAGGGTTTAATCCAAAGTCTGGGGAGGTGAGTGGAAAGCTGTGAAAGCTGTAAAATCTTTTCCTAGCATCTTTTTTTTCTTATTTTTACCCCTGTATTTTATTCTCACACTTCAGCTCCAGCTCACTCCGGAATATGGAGTGAGATCAGAGGGGACAAACATTTTAAAAATAAATTCAAAAAGTTATAGTAATCATTGGTAAGGCCACAATTAGTCAAAAAGGCTGTAAGCTTTTCTTTTACAACCATCTCCACTAAGGGGTTCACAGCTCAGCCATAAAAATTTTGCTTCAGGCAGAGACTAGGCAGACAGGAAGCCAAATTCCAGCTTCTAACACACAAGTGCAATGGGAAAAGTTTCAGCTACAAAAACACACACATTAGCGATTAGCCTCCCATTGAAAGCCTTCACCCTGGAGAAGCTGTACTTTGAGAAGGTCCAGTTGACTCCTCTAGAAATTATTCAGATGAGCTTGAGCAGATCCAGATCTCCATGCCAGCACACAGCCCCAAGGTCACAACAGTCTGTGCAGTGTCTGCAGGCAAAGCCATAACTCAAAAATATGAGTTGGAGAGTGTGTGTGTGCATGCTTAGGGAGAGGAGGCTTTTCTTCACATATGCAAATTTTTTCATATTATGATTTTAAGTAGGATCTGCTAAATCATAAGTCACTAAAAACGACCCATATTGTGAGGGCTGTTGACCAGCTTTCTAATAGCTCTGGATATCAAGCTGATTTACAGCCAGCAGAGATCTAGCCTTCCAGGCAAGTGGCAGTGTTTCATGTCATGTATGACCTCTTTCAGCATCCTACCCGGGTGGAACAGGGAAGTGATCATGTACATAAAGTTGCAAGCTAAGGGTCTGGGATACTTCCTGCCACTCCTGACATCCAAAATGCCCTCTTAATGCAGAGATTCAAACTGAATTCAAGCACAGACCCTTGAAATAGCTCTGATTGTAAGTTAATAACACTAAAAAATATTGTTTTGGAGTTCTAATAAATACATTCTAATGAAACTTCTGGTAGTGCAAGGAGGAAAAGAAGGGAAGTTTAATGAAGCAGTGAGTGACATTTTCTTTCTCTGTGTTGACATTTTTCCAGTTAAAGGTTTACACCCAAACCAGTACTGACGCAAAATAATCTGACCAGCTTTCAGCTCAAAACAGTGATGACTTTCACAAAATCACAAAATCACAGCATCATAGACAGGCTGAGGCTGGCAGGGATCTCTGGGAGCCATCTGATCTAACTCCCCTGCTCAAGCAGGGCCACATACAGATGGTTGCCCAGAACCAAGTCTGGACAGCTTTTTATTGTCTCCAAGGATGAACACCAGCATTCCTGGGCAACTTTCGGCAGTGCTTGGTCACCCTCACGGTGAAAAACTGTTTCCTGATGTTCAGAGGGAAACTTGCGTGTTCTTCAGTCTCTCAATCATCTCTGTGGCCCAGAACTCTCTACAGTGTGTCCATATCTCTCTTACTGAGGAGCGCAGAACCAGATGCAGAGCTCCAGGTGTGGCCCCAGCACTGCTGAGCAGAGGGGCAGCATCACCTCCCTCCACCTGCTGGCAACACTGACAACTCCTGTTGCAGCCCAGGGTACCATCAGCCTTCTCTGCAGCAGGGTCACATTGCTGACTCAGGGACAACTTGAGGACTGCTTTCCAGCCTGGTGGCCCCAGCACATGCTGGTGCCTGGGGTTGCTCTTCCCCAGGAGCAGGACTTTGCACTTTCCTTGCTGGATTAAACCCAGCAGGGACATGTCTAAGCATGTAAACTGAATATGCACCCTGGGGTCTGTTCAACTGTGCCATATCCCAGCTCCTCATTTCTTCACCTTCCTCATAACTCCCAGGTGTACAGAACTTTCTTCTGCACCACATAACCATGGTGATCTGCAAATATTCACTTGATCAATGTGGGGAGTTCTCAAATTTGCAGACAGAATCTCCCTTTGAGGGTTGCACAAGGAAATGACTCACTTTTAGTAGGACATCTTTGATGGGAACTTGAAATACAGGCACAAGATAAATGTCTAAATTTGGCAGAGTGGATTCCCCCACAAATAATACCTTTTAATATCTGTTAGTGAGATATACAAATTAGGAAATTAGAACAGATCAATTATACCATCTTTTCATGCCATTAAAAGTTTATTTCCCTTTTTCCATCAGCACAAAGTTTGTAAATGCTACCTTTAAACTCATGAACACAAAGCCTGCTACTAGCATTATTTTAGAGATCATTCTGTTATCTAAAACTTTTGGCAAACTCACTGTTTTTTCCCCAGATAATCACACTACTTGTTTCTTATTTTTGTCCCTCTATTCCCTCTTACATTCTTCTCTATTACAAAATTAATATTTCTCCCTTGCTAGTAGTTAAGCTCTGCAACTTTTTGCAGTTAATAATGACCTCTTGTCTGTTTCTTATTCAAGCCTTTTGCATAACTAACCTGTGCAATCAGTTCTCCTCAAGAGCTCTTTTAAATCACGGCTATCAGTGCTACCACTTTTTACCAGTTTCTCCAACATTCAATAATGTTGAGCAAGGCTGGAATTTGGGCAAAAACAGGGAAAAAAGAGAGGCAGGCTGGCTAAGAAATCAAGCTGGGCATTCTTACTCAATCAATGCTCTTATTTTTCCAGCATCCTCTGGCCTGTTCTTCAGCTAAAGCTACTTTATGCACATACTTGCACAATGGCAAAACTTAGCCCTAAGCATATGCAAAGTATATAGGGAAAAGAAAAGAATGCATCTCTTGGATCCCAAGGCGGAGCCCCACACGGGTGGCATGACGTTTCTGGGCAGAGGCAGAGCCAAGAGCAGCCCCCAGCTTCCCTGGAGACTGGCCCATGCTGCGCTGGCACGGCTCTCGAAGGAGGCAGCTGGCAGGGGATTATCTTGCAGGGAGGATTCTCAGCTTTGGTCTAAAAGAGGCCAAATTCAACCACCTCTTTGGCAGGCTGTAATGCACTTCTTCGACCACCCAGCCACAGAGAGCTGGAACCGAGGAAGAAAAGTAAAGACTGTTAACTGAATGCAAGGGGGAAATTTCCCACTTTTTATTCATCTTCTTGTTGAGATCCTGATGTTACTAGAGCTTAATTACAACAGCATGGGTATTTGATATTTGTGTTATAAATTATGCCAAGGATATTTCAAAATGCATAGATAGATGTTCTCTATATCCTGTATAAAGCCAACTATTTGCTATTTATTACTAGCAGTGTGTGATCCATCTTTAAATCACATTATTTCCTTTCAGCTCTCCAGATCTTGCAAACGTATGCATCTGCTTTAACTTTAAGGGTAAGATAGTTTCACCAAGTTCAACAAGACAGCTTATGTGTATAAAATTCAAGCACAAAAATTAGAATTTGCATATAAATCAAATCTTACAGAAACAGACAAGTAACAATTAAGAGTCACAGGTAAAATGAAGGAACCTGAAATCTGGTTGCCATTTATTTACACTATTTCTTTCTGGGACCATAAAAATTATTGCATACTTCTGTCTGCCTATGGAAAGAGATATTTACAGGAAGCTAATATCTATAAAAAAGCAAATTTATAGTAAAAAAAATACTCTGGTATTTTTGAACAAATTAGAAACCTCCTTCCCTCTCAGTTACTTGTAGAAAAAGTTGGCATCTAGCTCTTCTGAATATTCTGTCCAAAAAGAACAAAACATATCAAATATCAACACAAACAGAAAAGTAATTGCACTCATGATAATGCCTATGAATAACAAGCAATAAAATATTCTACCAACGCAATCTGACCAGACGTTGTTTGGAATTCAAATACATATCACAAAACAGTACATGCAACCCATTCCAGGCAGCAGAATATTCTATGATTTTTCGCACAATACCAAGAAACATACCATTTCCTGGGGAAAATTTATCAGGAGAAATTCTAATCTAAAACTGAAAAAAAGAGAGGTCTGTGGAAATTACTTCTCATGTACAAATCCCCTGCATTTGAAAAACCAGTATGAGTCATTGTATTTGCACCATCTCCTTGTATACAGAAGTTAACGGTTGAACAAGCAAATAATAGTTTTGTTGGATGCAAACAGATGTGATTCTCATTTTTCTGGCTGCAATTAGAAAAGTCTGTTGAAAGCTTTACCCTTAAAAAAGCATAAGATCCTTTCCATGTTCAAATTTGAGCCATAAGTCATTGGATAAACTTAAAACACAGCCTGTCCTTTTATGCATCATAGTTTCTCCAAGCAATGTATTTACATTTTATGCGTTGTGCTGTAGAAGAGGGAGCCTTAATGATTACAATTTGCCATCCAGAACTTTATAGCTAGTCCTTGCAGAAAATAGCATTTCTGCCAAAAAGCTTCCTGCCCAGGTGCTTAACCAATTAGCTCTTAAGAGGTCTGGCAGTAAAACCAGTCATGGCAAGTTTTCCGATATACTGTATATAAGGTGACAGCTTGCAAAATGTAAGATGAAAATTTGTTTTCTTAACTAGCAGTGTGTAAAATCCTGGGAGACTATTTGATTGCATAGCCTAAAATACTTATGACATCTCAAATTCCCAATTGATCTAGTGTGGTTTTAGCAATATGTTGTCAACTTAAACTTATTTTGTTTCTTTTTATAAATACTCTTAAAATAATGTCCCTAATTGTGTTTGGGTACTACAGGTATGTAGGAAGGATGGGATGACCCCACAGATTTGAGGTTTGGAGTCCTTCAAATTTTTCCAAACATTATTGCTAACTCACAAAATACATTCAAGCTATCAAAAGTACCTTTTCTCCTCGAATTACACACACTTTTTAAAACAACATGTTAAAAACATATTTCTAACAATGGGACTACTTTGCAATGCAAAGATCAGAAGAAAACCATGGAAAAGATGAGTACACCACAGTAAAATTAATTACCTCTCTGATTCTGGAAGCAAGAAGTTCGTATTTTGTGGGGATGTCAGTAAAAAATCAAAAGTCACTAGAGATAATCCTTGAAATGGTAGCCATGTAGAGACAAAGTGGGTCTGTCAAAGATGATATGGAGAGCAGCAAAAAATAGCTTGGCATTGGACTGGAATATCCATGTGGGTAGTTATCTTGGTTTCAGAAACTGCATTTCAGAAATTTCTTTTTCAGGAGCACCAGACCTGAAGGGTTCTATGACAGAAGCAGCTCACAGAACAAAACAGTCAGTTCATCACAGGACTTAGTTCTGTAGGAAGGAATTTCTTTCTTCTATTCTTTGCTTTGCAAAGTGCTCCCCTTGTGAAAAATATGTTTGAAAACTAACATCTAATTTCACAGCCCTTGCATTTTCACAAGGTTTTGACACTTTGAAACTCAGTGTGAATGAGGCTGACACAGTGAAGGCTCTGAAAACTTGGAACACAGGACAAGTGACCTCCATATGAGAACCTATCCCTCGTACATGGAAAACGCAAGGAGTGAGGGAAGTGGAATTGCAGCAAGGAAAGAGTCCTGAAGCCTATGTTCTTGTTGGGATCAATGGTCCTGTTCCCACAGCTCCATGGAGGTCCTTCTGCTGCAATTCCACTACAAAACCTCCCCAGATCTGTTCTAGTCTTGTGCTGACTACTTGCTCTCATAGCAAACAGCAGCTTGCCCATGACAATCTTCCTTCTGGATCAGGAGCAGCCCACAGCATTCTGTGATGTTTCTGCTTTGCCTCATGAGCTCTGTGATCCCTGACCTTCCTTACACATCTTGGGAGACTGTGAGCCATAAGCCTTAAAGGAGGGCTCTCCAAAGCTGGCATTGTAGTGCCCGGTGGATTTTCATACAAACTTTCTCCTTACAGCCTGTGTGGTAGAGAGAAGGGTCTGCCAGCCCACAAAAGGCTGGGTTTCAGGAACAACCTCTGGAGTAGGGTCTGTTCAGATGAAATGTTGATGTGTGTAGCTAAGGCTTGTTTGAAAACAAGCCTGTTTCCCTGTTACATTTTATAGTATGATTTCTTCTAAAGTTTAGGTGTTTTTTTGTTCCCTTCAAATCAACTGGTGTCTGATCATTTTACAGAGGGAACATGAAGCAGAAAAAGACAGTATTAATTCTGATAAACAGCAGAATAAGGAGTCAGAAACTAAGATTTCCCAGAAGGCTGAAATGGACACCCTGGAAAACCTTGGAAATTATGGCAGTAGGGAATTTCCTACTGTACTAACCCTGGCAATGCAGAATGCTATTCAAGAAGATGAGATCACAGTTGTATTGGAAAACCAAGAAAACTTGTCAAAAGGTACTGTTGTAAGTCTCAGAATGTTAGTTCAAAAGGGTAAAAGGGTATCTGTCTGAGGGAAAAAAGCGAACAAAATTCCTGAAAATGTTACAGAAATATCTTTGCATTTTGTTCTGAAATTACAAGTATTTTGAGCAAAACACTAGTGATAGATTTAGTTTTGATCAAGTGAAGCAATTAGCAGATAAACACCTGACACAGTGCACACTCTGCAGACACTGATAACGAATAACTGTTCCATGTCCATATGTGGGTTATTTCCTCTAGGAGGGGAAGGTACCAGTACCTCTAAAGCACTTGCAAGAACAGACATTTATGAGTGAAAAAGGACATTTATCTACATTCCCAGGATGAACATTAGCATGGTGCAAGTGTCACAATTTCACTATACCCAATGAGGGGTTGTACTCATATTCATGACATCATTTTCCACAGTCTCAAAAATACAGAAAATGCCCAGTACTGGATAATCAAACTCCATATCTGAATTTATTTCTGCTTCTGTTATTGCACCCTCATGTCTATTTAGATATGTGCCATGTTTCAAATGATGTGTTAGAAGCATAAATGCATTTGTTGCCCAGAGAAGCTGCGGATGCCCCAATCCTATAAGGCCACGTAGGATGGAGCTCTAAGCAACCTGAACTAGAGAATGGTGAATGGGGATTGTAATGATATTTAAGGTTCCTTCCAACCCAAACTATTCTATGATTCTTTGATTCTAAAGTACTCAATAAAATTAAGCTAGGCAACTTCATGTGGAGAGGCTCATTTGAGGCTGTTCACAAAAAAAAAACCTGACAATTGCCTACCAGCAGATCACCATCTGCCTGAAATCATCAGTGCAAAATTTCATTCTGTGTCAAGATGTAATCTTATTTATGCCTTTACAAATACCTATTTTATTATGGGATGAAGCTGATTTGATAATAATATGTTATTTTCTTGAAAATACCGTTTCAGTGGAAGCTGATCTGATTTGTTTTATATTCTGTTTAGTTTCCAAGTTTGCAGGAAGAGAGTTGGTAAGCTGTGGGCCTCCTGAGTCATCAAGAAAAAGTATGCCATTTGAGCCCATTTATCAGCCACGTTTGGACTCTCAGAACAATCAGAATGATTTTGAAGATTTGACAGAGGCCAGAAAACCATGTCTTCATGAGAAATACCCATTCACAACAGCAAATAAGCAATCTCCCTTTTCAAACATCCAAGCAATGACAAGTACAAGCAAAATACTTCCATGGTCCCTGGTGAAAAACAGAATTACTACCAGCAGTCCTTTGCCTCGTCAGGACAGGAGGTTTAAACACCTTCTGAAGACAGTATATGACAATATTCACATCCCAACACAGAGGCAACTTGATAAAGACGGTGCTGATCTCCTCATGATTAATTGTCCCCAGCAGTCACCTTTCCCTAGGCTGCAACAGGCTACCCTGAGAGAAACCCTACCTAGGAAGATTTCCTTGCTGGGGACAACACAGGAACCTGCAGATACCTGCCCTCTTGTTACAGCCAATGGTTCAAAACCACCAATTCTTCCCATGCCCCAACAGCAAAAGTTTATCATTAGAAATATGAAGCAGTTTAAAGAAAACCCAACTCATTTTTTCAATAATCAAACTAAGAAAAACTTAATTCAGCTCAGACACATACCTACAATTACAGATGTGAATCTTCCAGTTTTATGCCCACCATACCAAACCAGGTTGGGGGAAAAAAGAGAAATTCTAAGGTTAAATTTTGCATAAGTAAAACACCCACAAAGCATCAGAAGAAAAAAGGGTGAAGGAGCAGGAAAGAAACAAAGGTGGACAGAAAGAGTGAGCAAGAAAAGGAAGGCAGGAGACATGAATCTAATCTTAAAATGAGAATCCTCCAAACACAAAAGAACTATATGATTAAAGCTGTGTATTTATACTCTGATATCAACCAAAAACCATGATACAAATTTTGTGGTGCACACCAAAGACACAGAAAAACAGATGTTACTGTAGCAGATCAACATCATATATATTTAGGCACAAAAGCGGACACTGAAGGCAAGAAGATGTGATTTTAAATATTTGGTACCAATACATATATTATCCTAAACTTGTGTTACTTGTACTTATGCATTTCATTAAGGAAATAAACCTGTGAAGGCAATTTTCATTAAGCTGTGAACATAATGCAGAAAGTAAAAGGCCAGCAACTATGAGGGAATAAACAATTTGGAGGGGATTGCCATGACACACAAAATAGTCATGGCACTGATAAATAATTCATTTGTTTCTTTGCTTGATTATTAGTTTTAACTGTGTGTTTTCCAGCTAATGGTGACTATGCAACCTAGGTCACTTGAAAGAGAGTTACTTGCATTTTCTCTGTAATTTTAACAACTTGATTAGTATTGTCTATTTGTAACTGTTTGCCTTTGCAATGTTTGTGCCTTATTATTGAAAACATGGGTTTGCTTTCTGTTTCAATGAACTGTGGTTCTCAGATTGTCATTGTTCTAAGCTTTAACCTGTTTCTGTCCTCAAACGAGTTTTATATCAGTTTAAATCCCTTAAGTTCAACGGATTTTGACTTGACTGACACCAACAGAGGTGAGAATACAATGGATATCTTCATATTTGCTGCCCTGTAAGTGCCCACATAAAAGACGTGAAAAGCTTTTTTCTCAGAAAATCCAGTTTCCTAAAAATTTAGGAAATGTTTATGCCTTGAATAAGTTTTAAGCTTTGAATCACCCTTAAAAACCATTTTTTTATTTGAACATACATTATGAAACAAATGGATTCAGCTGTAAGTTTACATTTCAATTCACTATTTCCTTTCACGATACTGAAATGCTTCATTCTGCACATAAATTTTAGAACCATAAAAACATAGAATTGTTTATCTTCTAAAAGACATTTAAGGTTATCAAGGCCACCACTAAACCATGTCCTAAAGAGTCATACCTACACATCTTTTAAATACCTCCAGGGGTGGTGATTCAACCACGTCCCTGGGCAGTCTGTTCCAATATTTCAACCCTTTCAGCAAAGACGTTTTTCCTAATACCAAGCCTAAACCTACCCTAGTGCAGCTTGAGGCCATTTCCTCTTGCCCTGTCATTTATTATCTGGAAGGAGACCGACATCCATAGTGAGCCACATGGCTCCCCCCCAGTCTCCTTTTCTCCAGGCTAAACAACCCCCAGCTCCCTCAGCCACTCCTCACAGGACTTGTGCTCCAGACCCTTTGCCAGCTTCTTTGTCCTTCTCTGGACTCACTCCAGCACCTCAATGTTCTTCTTGTAGTGATGGGGCCCAGAACTGAACTCAGCACTCAAGATGCAGCCTCAGTGCCTCTCCACTTGGCACTGGAGAGGAACAATCCTGGTCCTGCTGGCCACATTATTGCTGATAAAAGCCAGGATGCCATTGGCCTTCTTGGCCACCCAGACAAACTGCTGGGTCATGTTCAGCTGGCTGCCAACCCCTCATCTTTTTCTAAGAGGAACTTTTCACCAAGCCTGTAGCACTGCATAAGGTTGCTGTGACCCAAGCACAGAACCCAGCACTGCCTTGTGCACTTCAAACCTCATAAAATTGGCTTTGGTCCATCTCTCCATCTCCTGTACAGATCTCTCTGCAGAGCTTTCCTGCCCTCCAGCACTCCTACCCAGCTTGGGAACACAATTCCCTACTAAAATAAACCCCAGAGAGATCAGCATTAAGTGTCTGTGCACCATGACCCAAGTGCAGAAGAGGTAGCTTTTCCTGGAGGAGCTCTGAATTGTGATGCCTCTCATGACCTCAGCTGTCTCCAGTCCACTCTCTTCTCTGTGACAGGGAACAGGGGCTTCCAAGGGGTGAGATAACTTACTTCCCTGTAAGTGGTAAGAGAAAACTTCAGCTCTTTGTGGGGTTCAAATTCAAGGTAATACAATTTTCTAGTAGGTGAGCCTGGCTGGCTACCAGGTGCCCACCAAAGCCACCCTACCATTTCCCCACCTCATCTGGACAGGATAGGGAAGATATAATGAAAGGCTCCTGGGCTGAGATAAGGGCAAGGAGAGATAACCAGTTACCATCATGGGCAAAACAGTCTCAGCTAGGGGAAACTGGTTTAATTTATTATCAATAAAATCAGAGTAGGGTTATGAGAAATAAAACTGCATTTAAAACACCTTCTCCCCGCCTCTCCCTTCTTCATGGGCTCAATTTCACACCCATTTTTTCCTACCTACTCCCCAAAAGTGGTGCAGGAGGACAAGGACTGAGGCTTGTGGTCAGTTTATCACTTTACATCTGCTGTTCCCTTCTACTCAGAGGGAAGACCCCTCATACTCTTCCACTGCTCCAGTGTGGGGTCCTTCCCATGGGAGACATCCCTCCACAATCTTCTCCAACATGAGTCCTTCCAATGGGCTGCAGCTCTTCATGAACCTCTCCAGCGTGGGTACCTTCCACAGGGTGCACTGCTTCAGGAACAGTGTGGGTCCTGCTCCATTCTGGGTCCCCCAAGGGGCCACAATTCCTGCCAACAAACCTGCTCCAGTGTGGGCTCCTCTATCCACAGGTCCTGCCGGGACCCTGCTCCAGTGCAGACCTCCCACGGAGTCACAGTCTCCTTTGTGCATCCACCTGCTCTGGTGTGGGATCCTTCACAGGCTGCAGGTGGATTTCTGCTCCCCCATGGCCCTCTGTGTGCTGCAGTCAGAGCTACCTCACTATGTCCTTCCCTACAGGCTGCAGGAGAGTCTCTGCAGACCTGGAACACCTCCTCTCCTCCTCCTTCACTGACTTTGGTATATGCAGAGCTGTTCCTCCCACATATGCTCACTCCTCTCTCTCAGATTGTTGAACAGGATTTTTCCCCCTTCTTAAGTCAGTTATCCCAGAGGCAGGACCCCCACCACTGATGGGCTCAGCCTTGATCAGCTGTGGGTCCATCCTGGAGCCAGCTGGAATTGGCTGTGTCAGACATGGAGGAAGTTCTGGCAGCTTCTCACAAAAGCCACCCCTGCAGCCTCCTGCTACCAAAAACTTGCCATGCAAAACCAATACAGATTTCTTATTTCTAGGACTCTTCCACTAAAAAGCAAGGGAATATCCCTTCTCCTGCCATCCATCCCTTTAAAGGTAACAGGTTCCCAAAGAGAGAGTTTGTGAAGGAGCATTTAGCTATTTCATTACATCAATAGCAATTCCTTGTACAAAATAGCTTCACATAGATTTGCTGCTGGGACGACACTGGATCTGTGTTCAGGTCCTTCAAGCCAGTCTCTATAAGTGATCCTGCTATTTTCACAGTCTGTCAATGCAATCACAAGAGATTCCCAGACCTCTGTTTCATAGGTTTTCCATTTACACATAGGAAATGGCACCTTTTACTTCTATCCTGTTTCTGAGTCATATTAATAAGTTCAACTGCTTTATTTATTACCAATTTCAATGCTGTTCTGTTTTTCAAATCACAACTGTTTTCATGTCAGTAAAAGAATTTCAAACCACAGGAAATTCTGAGGATGAGGTAAAAAAATACACAGAGCTATCAGGAAGCAGAATCAAATCTGCAACTGAAAAAATATGAAAAGAATGTCACTTTCACACTCAACTTTTAATTTCATCATTCGTTAAAGATGTAAATGAACAGGATTAATAATTCAGACAGTAAAGGAAAGCCTTTGAAAATCTCTGAATAATTCAGAAGTCCTGACATTATATAGCCTTTGTCATACTGATCCATCAACCCTGGGTAAGACACTGAAGAGAGAATGAAGTGACAATCCAATTCTCTCACAATCCTCTCATATTACAGCTTATGAACAACAAAACTCTTCAAATCAGAAGGTCACAAAAAGAAAAAAAGCAGCCCATGTTCACCAATCCTCTGCACTAGCAAGATGATGAGAAAGGGAAAACAGGAGCATTATAAACACAGTTTAAAACTTCAACACCTGACTTCCTTGAGAAAATCCACTCCTTTAACTTACCCAGGCTCTAATAATAAAGTGTGTGAAAGGTTTAAGAAATTCAGAAAATATTCATCATACAAAAACCATTCTAAAAGAAATCAAGGTTTGCCAAACATAGAGTGAGCCTGAGAAATACATAAACACATATTTCTTTCTATAAAGCAGCACTTAGAATTTTTATGTCTTCTATGAGTAATAGGCATTTACACCATCCATTGAACTAAAATTAAAATTTTTCAATATCATAATGATAATGAACTATATATACACCTTCCTCTTTTTCACCTCTTTTCAGTTCTGGTCAATATTTTGAATCACAGGTCGTATAGATGGATACTACAGAAAAATGTAAGTTAATAAATTTAAGAAACCCTGTCTTCTTAATAAATATTTGAGATTTCTGCTAGGGCTCCTGGCATAAAACGTTCCAGAATGAGAGTCATCCACCATTTTCCTGGCTGCAGTATTTGGGCTCCAGTCCCATATACACACATATTTTGTGGCTAATCCTTTAGTGAGAAAGCCAGAGGATGCTTTCAGAAAAGAGTTATTTCCAGCTAGGAAGCTGGAAACTTCCTAAACTCTCCATCATAGAGTTTAAAATATCTACCACCACTCAGGAGAGTGGCCTGAGGGGCAAAGGGATTAAATAGAATTAAACACCACAAGGCATACTCAGGTTGAGATTTTGAGAAGCAAGGAGGTTCTGCAGCAGGACTTTGCTTACCCAGCACTAAACAGAGGAGACATCTCTGACTAAGATGGTTGCCGGACTCTTTTGTAGCCACTAGAGATTATGAACACCTGGAAAAGGGGGAAAGTAAAATTGATTTGGAGGTAAGCAGACTCTTCAAAGGTTGCCCAACAGCACTGCCGTAAGGATAGCTCAAATTTTTGGGGCTTTAAGATTCCACAGACTGAGGAATAAGAACTGAACATTCATGTCATCTCATGAACACTTTAGATGGCTGGACTCTTTCCTGACCTCTGCACGAGCACAACAGTAGGGGTTTAAGTCTTTATCTTGAGCATATATCAAAGGCTCAGAAAGGTAGAAAGGAGGATTAAATAGGTCCTTAAACCTAATCACAGCTGCTAGGCAGGCAGATATTTCACTTGAGACATCTGTATTAGTAATGGTCTTCCGAGGCCAGAAAGAAGACTGAAAAACACTTTTTACAAATCCTTTCTTAGAAAGTAAGTCCTCTGTAAAGAAGAACGAAAGTGTTCCTCTAGGAAAAAGGATATGAGTATCAAGCCCATCCATTGTAACAGCTCAAAAAGGCAATGAAAGCAAGAGGGACTATGTTACATAAGCCTTTTCTAAGTTAATAAATACTTAACTGACATCAGCAGCTTCTACAGAGCACTTCAATGGGACCAGAATGGAAAGCAAGTGCTCCCCCAGCAAAGGAAAAGCTCTTTGGTTCAAACCTTCAGAGTGTCTTTCCAGTGCATAGAAGCTCGTGTGAGTGTGGCAGTATTTGAAAATACTGAGAGGTCTCTTTCACAGAACAGTCTATACATCTGCCAGCCATCCACTCTAGCAGGACTGTGAATTCCCATGTCATGGAGACCCCACTCTTCCTAGGCATTTCTACTTGCTGCTTCCATATGCTTTCATAGCTCAGCATTTCTTCTGCCACTAAACTGAAAAATAACTCCTCAAGATGATTGACATCTAATTATTTACATACATTTACAGGCCTTTACACATAGTGTAACATAGAAAGGTGCAGAGGATATGCTGTTACATGATGGACGTGAAGGAACGAACAAAACACTACATTTGTTCATAATGCCTCCCTTTTATTGTCACAAGACCATCCCCTTCCTCAGACATCAAGTGAGACAGACAAGTCACAGAGATGATGATACAGTCTTGTTATTGCAACCTTCTAGAGAAAGAAAACCATGTTCTACTCACTTCACTATTTTCATCAAGAGTCGTTGACACAATCCTACAGCAGAGAAGATAATTTATGTTTCAGAAAACCCACCAAAAACACTGTAAGTATACCCGGCTCCAGTGTGCCTGATTTTCTTCCAATAAGTCAATTATCTTCCTTCCACAAAAAAAGCAAGCAAGCATCCCTTGAGCTCCCAAAGGCAATCCTTTGAGAACAATGGACATTTGTGCTCATTAACTATATGGTAAAGATGGAAAAAAAAAACCATAAAGCCTGAAAAATATTTAGCAGTGACTGCAAGTCAGTAAAATCATGACTATCATACAGCTATTATGTTATCCTGATAGCTCTCAGTATGTGAAGCTATCAGCTATCAAACATCTGAGCTCAAAAGTACAGCCTCCAACTACAGATCATATATTACACATCTCTATTCAAACCAGAAAGCATTCACACTCTGCCATTGCTAGTGTCTCTGCAGGGATCCCTCTGCTTCTATGTCTAATTCTGCTTTTGCCCTGTGGCTATGACACAAGAAATGCCAAGCACAGATTTCAATGCATATTATGTAGCGTGGTAAGAGAAGTACCTCATAATGGCCCAGTTTGGAAGTATTTACCAAAAATTTGCTTCCTAAGAATGAAGATCTGGGACTTTGACCCTTCTACAGAAGCAAGGAGAGCAAACCATGGCTTTAGACTTAACCAGTTGTATTGAGCCCAGTGACTGAGCACATTTGTTATGCTTTATGTCCTCGTAGCCAGTGCTCTCTATAGATTTTTTAACTTTGATTCACCATGTGGAAAGGAACACCTGCCCACTGCATGCTCACTTTTGCTTCACTGTGTCTATCCTGGACTCAGAATTCGCAAGTTGAAAAAACCAAGCTCAGTTCAGTGCCTGAAATAAAAATAAAACCTCCCTTCAAATGACACAAAGCTGCTTAAAAATGTTAATCTCTCTTATTTTTATGATGTGTTTAATATTAAATGTTCCCATATGGGTACAAGATGGCAAACCATGTCGTTCCACTTAAATAGCCTGTTTACTTTAAAATCTGAAACTGGCTACAAATTTAAACCCTTTTTGTTTTTGTCCACCTGGAAAAAATTATTAAATTCTTAAGCCTGCATTGTAATAGGAACAAACACTAAAGAGTGTGAATTCTTAAGTTTCAATATCTGTTTTTAAATTGTTTTGCATGTAAGCTTTTAATTTAGATTTAATAAGATTCTAATTGCATTTTTTCAAAAATACCAGTTGATTATTGAAGACATATTTCTGTAGGATTAATTTACACAGTTTAGACTTTTAAAATATTGTTTTAAATAATAAATTAGTATTTTGTGATTTATGCTACTAAATTTAAATATAGTTAATGTAAAATAATTACAGAATGATTGCAAAAAATGAACTTAAGATTAAACATTTTATGAGAGATGCACATCTCCTGTGTAATTATTCCATGTCATTAAGTGTCTTCAGAAAGCTGTGGGCAATTAAGGTAAGAAGAGTTCTTAGTTATAATTTAACATAACGTACAATTAAAGCCAATCAAAAGTTTTGCCATTTTCCATATAGCTCAGAAACAGGAAGAAAATGTATTAGCATGTTAAACGAAATGGGCTGTGCCGTTTCAATTCTTAGGTCTGTCTCAGCTGCTTTTTGCCACTTCAGCAGTGCAAAAGAGCCAGAGACCAGCAGTCTTGCTCTCCTGATGGTCTTTCCTCAGGGGAAATACTGGATAATTCAAAGCAGGGATAGTGGCTCCATGCCACCTTCTCTTCTTCAGCTGGAGGGTGCAGTATCAATACCACATTCCTCTCTTGCTGCCAGATGTACTCTTCAGGGTCACAAGTAGCCAAGATTAATTTATAATAGCTTTACAGCAGCCTAAAGATCTATAAAGTAGTTTTTGCCTTCCTAATCTGGCACTGCCTACTATGGAGGATCTGGGCCTTTAAGCGCAGTAAGGTCTTAACTAACTGTTGTCTTGGGCTAACTGTAGGCTTTAGACCTGGATTGAAAAGGCATTAAAGTCACCTGGAACCTGTTCCTCACCCACACTGAAAGCTGTGCAGACCCTCAGCATGTTGTGTGCTCCATGGAAACACAGCTCTTTTGGCAGGCAAGCATCTCCTGGAATAGTTATTGCAGCAGATACTATGGAAGGACTGCACTAGCAGAGAGCTTAATGAGATAACTTCTTCCTTCTTTTTCACCAATTTATTTTTATTTTGTCATAAATAATACTTCTTTTCCCACTCACCATTGTCATGACACACTGCACTGTACTCCCCCCAAACATTATTTAGAATATTCTCTTTAGGAGTTTGAAGGTAGAAACTGTCTTTTGCTCTGTTCATATTAAGTCACATGTTTTGATTTCTACCATTAAATGTATGTCTAAAACATGATCTAAATCAGGCATCCAAAACCACACACAATATTTAACAGGCACTGAGTATTGGAAGAGCCAATAAAAGTAACATCTGCCTTTACTCCTGTGAGTAAAACTGCCCCAAAAAGAACAGTATTTCAGAACAGCAGTGGAAGAATGACTTCCCTTAAGTGCTTCTAAATATGTTAGAGGCACCTTCTGTACCACCTTACTTTAGTGCTAGTTTATAAGAGCAATTTAATGTTTGACATCTTTAGTCAACTTAATACCATTTCATGTCAAAAGTTAAACTTACAAAACTCCTGTATGTGACAAGTAAGCCAAGCACATGTCCTTCTGCACACCATCAAGAGTCTCCAAATAGCTGGAAGACTTCTGGTGATCCACATCATCACAGGCTCAGTAACTGCTTGAGACCACACTGATGATGGAGCTGTGTTCCCCTGCCATGAATCACTCTTCAAATAATTAAAACCATCATTCAAGTCAGTACACAACAAAGAATAAAAGCCTGGAACCCTTAGTTTTGATGCCTGATCAAAGCCCTTGCTTCTTGTGCAATGTGGTGGCACTAGCCTGCCAGGCTGCTGAAGGCAGCTATCAACCACTACAAATATGCCAACAGCCCAGTGCAGGTTGGTAATGGTAATAATCATTCATAAAACAGAGGTTTATTTGGAGCTGAAATGCAATTGATGTCATTGTTTTCAAGGCTTTTGAAAATTAATGAAGACTAAGCTAATCAGCCTGCTCTGTCTTTATATTTACTGAAGAGAAACATGTCTATTTGGGAAAAGATTAATGTGAATGTAGGCATGTTGGGAAAAGATTAATGTGAATGTGGGCACGTTGCTCAATGGAGTAAGGGACTGAGTGACAACAGGCATGAAAAAGGCAGAGGTTCTCCATCTCTTTTTCTCCTCATTTTTCACTAGGCAGATGTGTCCCAGGCAATGCAGCCCCCGAAGGCTACCAGCAGAGTCTATGGGAATGACATGGAATCTGCAGTAGAGGAAGGCAGGGTCAGGGACAACTTCAGCAAACTGAGCACATGCCACCCATGGGAACAGATCAGCTGCATTGAAGGGCACTGAGGGAGCTGTCTGACATCATTCTAGAAAGAGATGTCATCTTTGAAAGGTCACTGCACTCAGGGGAAGTTCCTGATGACAGAAAACGTGGTCAAAATCAGACCCATCTTCAGAAGGGGCAAGCAGGGTGACTCAAGTCAGATGGCCACATCTCAACCCCTGGGCACGTTATAGAGCAAATCCTCCGGGAAGCCACTGCTGATCACATGAAAAGCAAGAAGGCAAAGGGGAATCTAAGCAAGGGTGAATTATGCTTGACCAATCCCACCAATTTCTGTGATGAAGTGATGAGTTCCATGGACAATGGAAGAAGAAAAGTTGTTGTACATCTTGGCTTTAGCAAGGCTGATAATGTTCAGTCTTTACTGATAACTGAAGACACTCAGCCTCTTTGCAGGTAATATCAGACAATATGCAGGAGCACAGGCTGCAGTTCAGAGGAACTGGACAAGCTGAAGGAATTGCTCTGATAGGCACCTCATGAAGACTAAGGCACATACAAGGTCCTGTATGTGTGAGAGAATAGCTCCAGGCAGCAATAAGGGCTGGGGATCATCTGGAAAAGCTTGGCAGAAAAGAACTGGTGCATCCTGATGGACAATATGCTGAATGCAAATTGGCAGTGTCCCTTTGCAGCAAAGGAGGCCAACTGAACTGCGTTGGCAAGAATTAATACCAGTTCTGCAAGTCAAAATGTTTGCCTCCATTTGCCCATATGAGACTGCACCTGGGGTAGGGCACCCAGTTTTAGGCTGCTCAGTACCACAAAGACATGGACATGACTGGTTGAGCCCAGTGGATAGCCAGAAGGATGAGCAAGACACCAATGCCCAGGATCCACAAGAGGCTGCCTGAACTGGGTTTGTTCAGTTTTCAGAACAGAAGGCTGGGGTGGAACTTACTGTTGCCTGTAACTAACTCAGGAAAGGGAATAAGAAAGACAGAGGGAGCCTCTCCTCAGAGCTGCACAGGCATGAAATAAGATAAAAAATAAGTCACTTGGAGCTCAGCTGAATCAAAAATTCTGATCACATAAAAGGAGAAAACTTTTTACCACAGGCTGATCAAAAACTGGAATAGGTTTCCCAGGAGATTTTCAAAAACCAGGCTCAACAAGCCCAGAGCAAATGGCCTGGTTTTGAGCCAAGAACTAGATTAGATGAACTCTAGAGTTTGCTTCTAACCTGTACCACTCCGTGGTTCTGTTTTAGGAAAAGACAGGCACAGATGCATTTGTTCCCTGGGGATGCCCAGTTTTTTTTCGTGGAATATAAATGGAGATGAAGCTGACTAGGTTAGGTGTACGCTATCCACATTTAGATGGGGTCAGTTACAAGAGAGAAATACCACATTTAGAACAGAAAACTTTTGCAAAATAGTAACACAATAAAATAGAGACACTGTAGAGCATTACTGTTTAGTAAAGTACATACTTCTAGATCCAGTTATCCTTGAAAAAATTCCAAGTTGAAGGCTTCCAGGCTTTAACTCTTAGTTACATTCAAGACAGGAGAAGTCAATGATGGCATGAGCCAACAAAACCAGAAATGTATTTGAAAAATATAATAGAGTATTATATACTTTATATGTACATATAAAATCCACAATATAGAGAGATATACATCTTTAGTTGCAGGTTTCAAATTATTTGAGTAGTATAAAACAATTTTCTGTACAGATCTAAGTGTCATCTTTAAAAACCAGGGATTTCATCACTAACATGACTAGATCCCAATTTAAATAAGAAAGGATCATATTAGATATAGGACACTTTAAGTAGGAAAATCTTGATTCTGAAGTTTTCTTTCCTCACTTTTTCCCCAGAGTCTATTTCTGCTGCTTTTTAGATCTGTTGTACATCAGTATCCCTTTCTCCAAAATATCCCAGAGTGAGACTGACTGGAAAAGGGCTGTGGGAAAGTTTCAGTCTGTGTGATCAAAGCAGACTACTAAGGTGTGCATTTCAGTTTACTTGGTAAATTGAATTACTTTTTCTAATTTAAATATATATTCAGCTTTGATTTCGGTAAAGAAGCAGAAATTTTGTCTACCAACACTATGGTTTAGACTTGAAGACCTATATTTCCTTCTACTGGTGTCCATCACTTTCCATTGACTGTAGATAACTTCCTGAAGAACTTTTCTCATTATTTAGGCATTTCAGCTGAGTGTGCTTAAGGTGAGGTAGTGTAAACCAAGCCCTACAAGGTTATGTGGCAGTGTATTGTGATTTTCTGTATCAGAGCTGTGCAATGGGGCCATTTTATTTGATTTATTTTGTTGTTATTTTTAAAAGGAACATCAGAGAGGATGCTGGCTCACACTCTTGACATATTTGATGACCTTATTCCTGCTTGATAGGGGAAAATTCCAAAGAATTACTATTATTATAGCTATTGTTAATTTAGTAGTAGTAGTAATAGTATCATTAGTATTATTAGTATTATTATTACCTATTGCACCTTTCTCTGAGGCATGAAGCATTTCTTGTATGTTTTCTGTGAACAAAATCTGGAAAAAAAATCCCAGGCTCATCCAGAGAGAGGATATTAATGCTAGCTCATTTATGAGTAGCAAAGGGCAACAGGGTATGACATGTAATTACCTGAACATCTGATTTCTACAATAACCACACCTCAAAACTAAGAAATTGAGCATCTACTTTAAAACTGTGTTTACTTATTCATCAAATGCGTCTGGTTTTGGATAAGAATGACCCATGTGTATGTCTGTACTACATTTCCTGTAAATGGCAATACTTACATGGAAACTGGAATACTTCTAAGAATTTCAAATGATGAGCTATATTTTGCTTTGAATATCTAATTTGGCCCATTTCCCAGACCACTAAATGCTTTCTAGACTTGGGTAGCATTTTCTCCATGATGTCTCCCTGCATTTCCTGACACTAGCAAGAATGTGGAATTGAAGTATCAATAAAGCTACAAATCATTTACAATGTACTTACACCCATTCCCCACAAATAATTTAGTATTCTAAACATAACTTAAAGAGAAAGGTCTTCTTGCAGTACTTCTTCCAGGGTAGTTTTGCAGGCTTTGCATCTTGACCTGCTATTTTCTTCTGTTAGACCAGTTTTTAATTGATAGTATTTTGCAAGTGAAGTTTAGTTAGCTCAGAGGAAACTTGGGGTACACATGTAAGGAACTGGCTGAAAAATTATACCACAGCTTTGTATTTTTCAAACAAACTCCATCTACATAAATCACAGACCTTTGGATGCAGCAAATCAGGACAGCACTACTGCAATCAGCTTTTTCAGCAGCTGGGTCTCTGGCATGGGTAAAGTCTTTTTAGTTGAATTAATAGCTCTTCTCCTTGTCAGCATCTCCCTCCCAGTCATTCTCAAGAGCACTGATTATGGCTGCTCAAATATTCTGTGACTAGAGAAGTAGATTAATAATAATAGGCCACACAGTAATGGTATTTCTTTCATGTCTCTCTTTTTTTGTTGCAAGTAACAGGTGGACCTGAGTCCCAGCCTCCTATTTCATTAATTTTGTCAGTTCAAGTAGAAAAAAAGGCAACTTTTAATCAAACCTCAGTATTATGCAGGTTGGAAAACAGAAAAAGCCTTCTAGTGGGATTACTTTGTAAATACTGGAATAGATTTGCTGTTGGAATTACAGCCTTTTCAGTAGAGATGCATAATAATAGGAAAGATAAACTCCAACAGAGCTGTACTGCACCCTGCCTCTAGACAGGATAATGGACAAGGTGATGTCTTAGATCCTTCCAAACTTATTTCCCTGATTCATTAATACTACCAATTATCCTTCAGTGTATGTGAATAGTACATCTCCTTTTTATGTGCCATGTCAAAACATTTGTTCCATTTAGATCTCCTTCTCTGACATTGCAGTATCACATTTAGTCCTTATTTGCAACTGGTTGTTAGGCAAATCTGTGATCACTAGTTTACAGCACGTCTTCTAAAATTTCTAAATACCATACATTTGTTAATTCAGGCTTTCAAACAGTCCCAAATGTTGTTCTCATTTAACCAGAATTAAAGACATGTTACAAAGCATCAAATTATCAGATGTCAGAGAGCAACACAAATTGAAGTTCACAGCTAGCTGTGTATGTGGTCACAGATACTGTACCAGTGAATGGTGAATGATTCAGCCTTCCTCTGGGGGGATTATATGCAGGAATCACTGCACAATTCTAAATATTTTAATACCAGAAAAAGGCAGCAGAAAGATGGCTATGTGGGGGAAAAAAAAAAAAACAAAAAACATAAAAATAGTTGAACAACTGTGGGGTTTGATTTATGAAGAGACATTAAAGGAATGATGTTTGATTGTCTCCACAATGTCCAAAAGCCATACACTTCAAGTATCTGAAGAGTGTAAACAGCAAGCAAGGGAATAATTAACTAGGCTAGAACAAGAAGGTGTAAGTAAAAATACAGAAAATAAATATATTAGGGGAAATTCTTAACAATGAGCTTTGTTAATTACAGATAAGTATCTGAAGAAAAGCAACAGGAGTCTTATTTTCCTTGTAACTTAGAGAGTAAACTAGACAAATCACTGAAAAAAAAATGAAATATCTATTTGGGGCTGGCTGGAAAGAGAGCTTGACAGCTATTATTGTTTGATAATATCTTCCTTTGTGGTATTTATAAATCAAAATGCAAAAGACAAGTGGTTGGTCACTCAATGAATTGAAATAGACATTTACCTCAATTAACCCTACTTTTCTAAGATGTTAGAGCAAACAAAACAACACCCTTATGCAAACTATACTCATGAACACCTCCTGAAGATATTTTGTCAGATATTTTTCAAAATAATAAAACCAATTGAAAACTGGAATACTTCTGAGACTTTCAAAAGATGTCTTGTGCACTTTAAATGTGCACTGCACATTTAAAACAAACCAACAAACAAAATTGCTCCTACACAATTGTTTAGGACACAAAGCTGGAACTACTAACAGAAAACCAGCATCTTCTGCATTTGTAATCCAAAATTCAGGGAGTCTTCCTCTACAGCTTCAGGAATATCCTTTTGTACTTCTCCTTTGCTACTCAGCCCTGCTGTTATAAGAAAATTTTGTTCCTTGTCAAAAGACTAGAATTTCCATTTATTTGCAAAAGAGGAACTTGATATTCCCACTCCTCTTACACAGAGCCATATTGTTATTTATTAATTCCCTCTAAGTCCTGCTTCTGTGTTTTAAAGATGGATTAGAAGGTGAAAAAGATAAAAATTTACTCTAGGTGAACTCCATGAAAAATTCTCCTCAAAAAAATTAAAAAAAAAAAATTGTTTTGGAAATAATTTGACTCGAACTCAGCCAAATAAAGGACATGGGAAACAGAATGGGTAGGAAGGAACAGTTTGGGTTGGAAGGAGCTTTTGAAGGTCATCTAGTTCCAATCTCCCTGTAATAAGCCAAGCCACCTTTTACTAAAAACAGGTTGCTCAGAGCCCCATCCAGCCTGCCCTTGAATATTTTCAGGGATAGGGCAACTACCACTACTGTGGGCAACTTATTCCAGTGCATCACTACTTTCACTGTAAAAAATATCCTTATATCTAGTCTAAATTGACCTTCGTTCAATTTAAAGCCGTTCCCCCTTGTGCTATTACCACAGGCCCTTGTAAAAAGTCCCTCTCCAACTCTCTTGTAGACCTCCTTTAGGTACTGAAGGGCCTATAAGTTCACCCCAGAGAGAGGGGAGGTCAAAGGTCTCACAGAAGTCCTTAGGGAGATTGACTTCCATGCTAATCAATCAGCTACTCAACAATGCAGGAAAGGAGATTATACCAAGAGCTGTCTCATTTGATAAAATAAAAGTCCAGTAGTAAACAAGTGCCTCTACAGATAGGAACCAGGGTCCACAGCCAAAAGAGAGTACAAGTCCAAGGAACTTTGCTGACATGCTGGTACACCCTAGAGTACATGCTCACAGCTTCAGCTAAGGGGTACAGGCACCAAAATGCTAAATGCTTCTAACAGTATCTAATATAAAAAAAGGAAACCCTTTTTTCCAAAAAAACTATTTGAACATAGGCTGAGACTTGTTGCCTCAGTCCATTTACGGAGATTATAGCTACCAGCATTCTCCATTCAAACCATTTCTATAAAGCAGAGACTGCTTTTTCAAATTGAAGTATTTTGTGTCATTTACAGTGCTCTTATTTTATAGCTTTTTTTTTCTTACTTTCCAGGCCATCCCAGAAGGAATGAATCTAGAAAGTAAAAGCAGGGAAACCAAGAAGAAAAGGAGAAAGAAAGATGTAAGAGAGAAAACAAAAACTGACACTGAAAATATATTTCAAAATATCAGAAAAGGCTAAAAAAAAAAAAAAAATCGTGGAGAAGTATCATCAGGATCCAATGAGGGTCTTTTAGTTTACTATCTCATCTCCTGGTGAAACTACTTGCAGAAATCTACCAAAAAACTTCAGTAGAGCAATTAGTCAATAAAGGAGCAAACAGGTGGAAACCCACAACTGAGGAAGAGAATCCATCCTGCCAAGCTGGCATCTCATCCATGACCTGCTGGCTCCAGCTCTCTGCAAGGTATAATGCCCACATCCCTAAAAGCAGTTAGTGCACTTAACAGGGCTCAGTGGAAATGAAGCACCCACATAATGGTTAGTCACCTAAATATCTTTGCAGATCCAGGTTTTGTTTCAGCAAAGGGCACAGTAGGGCAGTATTTGTCATGGAAATTGAGATTCTCCACATTACCAGCGACAGAAATTGCTAAAGAAGGTCCCAAGCTGAGCAGCTTTATTCCATGTGTGCACATGTGACCACGTGTATAGCAGCAGCTACTTTTCTGAGCAAATGTGCACATTTACACTTGGTTCCCAGGGAAACAATTACAAGAACACTGAAATACAGAAAGATTCTTGCTGTATCAGGTGTTTTCATAATAGAAAGTTTGTCCATAAACATAGTCCTTAAAAAAAAAAAAAATTAAAAAAAGTAAAAAAGGAAGTGTGACTCAAGGTAAAAAGCATCCAGGGCAGAACAGAAAGTAAGCTGACAGCCCAGTGAACCCAAACAGCCCCCAAAGAAGATGTGTCTGCCAGCAGAGCCAGCCATGGCGTCAGCCAAAGAACTCAGCCACAAAGCCAGACACGGCTGCTGGAAAAACACATTCCAGGTCCTACACACTGCTGCCAAGTCCACCCCATGATTATAGTCACGGACTTTGGAGAACCCAGAGGAAGAAGGTGAAAAGGAATAGGAGCAACATTGCCTACAGGGAGAAGAGGCGGAGCCAAGACAACACAAAAATTACTGGTTAGTCTGGTCTGACTTTGTTCTTGCCCTACTTTAATGAAGAGTCTAGCTACGGTCTTTCAAAGTTTAAAGGAGACTTTGTAATTTTTGGCAACAAATCTAGTTTTCATATCAAACATGATAATGGCCTTACATTACGTGGATTTATGGCCCAATGGATTCCAAAGCGGTTTACAAACTCCAGCTGAGACATGGCCCGTGTATACAGGGACCTCTTCATCCACCACTGAAATGTGCTCAGCCTCTAAGACAACCTGTCACAAATGCTTAGCAAAGCACAGAAGCACTTCACAGTGTTTTAGGCCAGGATATAGCGAATGCTTTGCGTTACTGAATCTGAACAGGAAGAAGGAACTCACAAAATTACGTGAGCAGATATTCAGCTGCACTCACACTCCTGCTCTACACCTGCTCTTAAACTGTTACTACAGTGCCTTTTAGTGTTACAGTTTGATGACCTTTCTTTTTCAAAGTCTCTTTGGGTAATGTCCTCAGCTACACATTCTCCTTCTCATGTGACTGATGTATCTACTGGACTCACCAGTGGTTATCCCTTCACACACATGTCCCGGTGCGGTTCCCAGCCAGATTCAACTTCTTCTGGGACAGAAATATATAAAGGCCAATAAAATTCTGAGTGAAGTCTAGTAGATCTCTTCCCCTTTGGTTATTTACTGCACAGTGATAATTTACCATATACAATGCTTTCTTTCATAGGCATTGATGTATTTGATGTCCACAAAAATAAAAAAAACACAAACAACCAAAAAAAAACCAAAAAAACTAAACCAAACCACCATTTCACAAGCAATACAAAGTTTTTCAGGCCCAATGTCAACATAAACATTCATCTTAGCCACAATTTGATTTCTTTCCCTAATTCTATAACAAAATGATCATTTTTACTTTAAAATCTCTATTAAACATGTAAATCTTGTGGCCTTTTCAAAGTCAAGAGAATGGCAAATTATTTAATCCCTTACAAAAAATTTTTGTAAAGCTAAGCAGATTTATTTGTGCAACATCTAGAAAGTTTGATGGATTTCGAAATGAGAAAATATCTAATGTAGATTTTCAGGCAAAGCAACAACAGAATCAAAGATATTCTAAACAAAATAAAATCAAACACTTTTAAACTTCACCTCCAAGACAGGGATATAGGCACACATTTCCCTTCAAGGGATGTTAGAAAAAAATATTTCCAGTTTCAGTTGTTTTAAACTTTCTTTTTCTTCTCTCTTTTTCTCTAGCAACAGGGCTGATTTTTACAGCTGTCACTCACACTGCATCCAAAAGTCACCCATCCAGTGCCACTATGGACTCATGTCAGGATAATCATTGTAAGAATGTCAAACTCTGATTTTTTTATATTTTTAGCTTTTGAAAAACAGATGGTGTTTTCCAAAGGTAAAATGTTTCTGGTCCTGTGTGAGAAAGAAATATTAACTGTCACTGACTGAAAATTTCATCCTAATACTGAGCAGATGGTCCCACCCCTTTCAGTTCACCTGAATGTGTCACACAGTCCACTGTGCATCCAAGAACAGACTCAGGCCTTCTTCATATGGTAGATATACTATCACTTCACAAGGACCAGGTAGGAAATTTGTAACAATCTAGAAGAGGTGATAAAAATATGACAAAATTGACTACATTTGCCTCAGGAAACTTCTACAAATCAGGTGCATGTTAGCCTTGGAAACTTCTTTCAGAAGCTCATACATACTAGAAGACCTGAAATAAAACTATTTATTATACCTCTTAACAATATCATTACACATCTAGTAAAAACAAGCAGATGTAAAAGTCAAGCCTGTCAATCTCAAACTGGGATGTATCTCGATGCTCTTATTTTCCTTAAAAAGCTTCTTATACCCAAAAAGTGAGAACTTGCTAGACCTGGATCCCATGGTCTTACTTCTCAGGTCTTTAACTCACACCCAGTTACTCCTGTGCCAGTCTCAGCAGGCTGAACTTGGCGGACTCCTGGGAGTGCAGCACACCAATCAGGCACCAGGGCCCTGGTTTGATTTGCAGATATCCAGAGATGGAGACACCAAGGTTCCACACAGTGGTATTTTCCAAAGGTAAGTCTTTTCCCTGTTAAAACCTTGTGTCTTATTTCCAATATGACTTTGTCTGGCTTCAGTTCCAGGCTATTGGTTTTGATTATTCCTTGGGCAAATAAACCTCTTCATAATCATACACATAGATATACAGCCCTGATGCTCCTATCTTGATTCCTCTGCAGCTCCCAGAGATCTGAACAGATGGCAAAGGCAGATTAGCTTATGTGTTAAAAAGGGGAAAGCCCAGCTAGGGAAAATATTGCACTTAAGAAAGTTTTTTGTTGGTTTTGGTTTTTTGGTTTTGTTTGTTTGTTTTTAAGAAGACAACAGCACTCACAAAGACGTGCAGCATTTTGAGACTACAGTCTTTTGTTGAACTGCTCACCACCAGCTTCTTGCTGGAGAGCTGTCTCCACAGAATTCCTCCCCACAGCAGCTATTGGTGAAAATACTTTTCCTGCTCCAATTTCTCTTTATGGGGGATCCAAATTTCTTCCTTGGTTTGCCACGTTTCAAAGGGAATTATACAATGCCAATCTCTTCCAGTGCTTCTTTGTTGGACTGCTACTCTTAGCTGAGGTGGCTGCAGAAAATCACACCAGCATTTTAATGAGGAATTCAGAGAAGTTAAAAGACCTTTCCATTGGTGTTTAAATCTCACACAAACACCAGGCTGCAGCTGTAGCCTTTTCTGCTTATGGATAAATGTATTATTTTAGAACATGGCCAAGACCTCCTTCTAGGAGGTCCTGCAGGAGTGGAGCCAACAAGTGATTATGAAAGGCAGCCTAAAGAACATTTGACACTGTTTTCTGCCTACGCTTAACAAGCACCTCGTAGTTCGGGCTGCAGTTTGCACGATTTTGGCTTTTAGAAAATATGAAACACCTTAGTAGATGGATTTTACGTCTAGGAGATTCCATCTGAGGCACTGAACCCACCCAGTTTTATTACTTGCAAAAGGTTGGGAAAAGCTTCAAAGTCACATCTGACAACTTCATGAATTTATTCTAAAAACCTATCTGGAACTTTGGCATCCATGCACTTTTTTTAAAAAATAAACACATACAAAAAAGATCTGCACTTCAAATAAATCTCACTAGACTTATTTGCTTTAGCTAAAATCAATGAATTTGTTCATTATTATGTATTTCATTTCCTTTGAATAAGTAAGCCTTTATTTACTACCTTTTGAGATACTACTCAGTATGTCACTCACAGCTGTAGTCTGCCTTGTGATCCAGTCACTGGGATGGGAGAACCAGCTGGCAGCTGAGAACATTTGAGTGAAATAAAAGCCAAGAGCAGAAGCTGCAGACTGGGCAGAGCAACAAAGGTGAAGAGAAGGGCATCATCCATTCTGGGAGAGAAGCCGGGACCACTGTCAAGAACAAACTTCTGAGGACTGCAGATAGATTGTCCCCCTGTCCGGGTCTTTTCTCATTATTTTAATGAGACACCCAGGACTTGACCCACAAAGGGACTCAGGTAAATGATGACTTTCTTATACACTGCGTGGCCATTAGGATCAATTCCACAGCACTGAACAGCCACTGGTGCTCTCTACACTCTGCACAGGGCTATCAAGCAGGTAAAGATTGGATTGAGAATGGGGTCATACTGGAAAACTGACAGAAAGCACTACAGAGAAGTGTCTTATACCCTGCCCATTTAGGATTTTAATTTCATGTAAAATAGTGCAAACCCCTAAAAGACTTGATTAGAGCTCAGCTCTGGTCTCGCCCAAATAACATTCACTTACTCAGATGCAAAGGCACCTATCAAGTTACATGAAATTTGCATTTATTTCTAGAGAGCAGTCCAGCTTCAAAAGGAAGGTTGAAAACTGCCTCTTACAGTGTTAAGTTGGTCAATATACTTCTCTGTCAGAGTTCTTCTGGAAGAAGAACTAACCTAGGTTTCCCACTCTTCAGCAGAGAACAGCAGCATATTTGTGAAGTGGTGCTGGCTGCTAGTTTATTTGGCCTGACTGGTTTGTACTGGAGGTGTCCATCAGAGGAGCACCACCAAATCTGAGGACACCCAAGTGATGGAGGTGGTGTACCCTGAGAAGAAAGGCAAGAGGTACTCTGCTGACCACAACTTTAGCCCAGAGGGACTAAATCGAAGGAATAGGAAGGAAACAAAAGCCTTTTGCGACATCTGACCTCAGCATCTCAGAAAAGTAGGTGCTCATCCACAGGATGAGATCAATGGAATTATGGGGGCAAGGGACAAAAGAGAAAGAGCAAGCAGAGGAAGGCACTACAAAGCAGGAAGAAAGGGGGAAAAGTGAACAAATGACAAAAGGATCATGACAAATTTCCACACAAACTTGACGTCACAAATGAGAAAAGAAGAAATTAGAAGTTCCAAATGAGAAAAGATGAAATCAGAAGCTCCCCTTGAGACCATTAAGGAAGAAGCAGTCTGGACAAGCAATCTAATAAACGAGAGGCAAGGCTGGATTTGGGCAGGCCTTCAACATTTAATTAAGAATGGAGCAGGCTGACTCCATCCAAGAAGGAGCTCAGAGGCTAAAAAAAAAGAATGGAGAACAACATATACCAAGGAATCATGTAGGGTTACTAGCCCTCCGTTCAGAGATTTGAGCCTGGCAGCTCAGACAACCAGTGACTGAAACACTTCAAAGAGATGCACAGGAGAGCAAGACCACTGGAAGGACAATTACTAAGCAGAAATCCAGATCGAGAAAAGTCAGGAAGCCAGACAATGATGTGAAGAAAGAGCTCAACTTCGCCCACGCAATAGACACATTTTTTTGGGCCAGTAAGTTTTCCAGCATTCCAACACTTCTTGTCCTCTGGAATCTGGTATCAGAAAATATGACTAATTCAAGAATTTCAGGTAGAGAACAATTGCAGTTGGCACTGCTGCATTTCTAAAAATATGCATTACTAAACCAAAAGTGCACAAAGTCTCAACAAAGTCACTATGCTACTCTACATTCAAAATTAATTGTTACAAAACTACCTGCAGGAACCAGATAGTGATTTCCACCATCATACTCCAAAGTCTGAAGTTTTCTGGGCCTAGCTTAGTTATCCCTGATAGCCTAGGAATGGGTTAGCTCTAGACTGTTTTAAATCCTCATTCTTGAATTCAAATGCAAGACTCAGAAATTTGTCATCAAGTTGATTAAGCTTTCACCCTCCTACCTGCTACCCCTGGATATGCAACTAAACATATTACTGCTGAAAATAAACCAAAATGATTGGTAGACTGTGGAAGTGAAATTATAAGTAATTGAGCATGTCTTGCAACATAAGGTGGATAATATATGCAGCTAGTTAGGACAAGTATGCTTGAGGATTCTCATTTGGGGTACTAAGACAGTTATTTATTTGTTACACAGTTCACAACTAGTTGCTAGCTTACCTTGTTCTCTCTTCTTTATTTCCTTTTTTCATTTTATGTGGAATGTCAGGACAGGTACTCTTTTCAAGTTTGGAGAGGAGGACAAAAGTTTTGTTTCTTTAAAATGTTCTGTCCTTTTTGTTCATGTATGTAATGCCTGAAGTAGGTCTGTAATGGAAATTATGGTTAAAATATTTTCTAGAGGAAAAGGTCAGCCTAAACAAGAAAGAAGGATGATCTCATATTTCTGACAGCTCAGATACAAGCAAATCTTTGCACCAATAAGTTATGTCATCTGTTAAATTCACATAAGCAGAATGCCTCTGTAGATTTTGCACTGTTATGACAAGACCGTAGAGGATGGGGTAAATATTCCATATGAAAAGCTATCTATACAAGGTTACTTGTATCTATTATTTTCTTTAAATAAATCAACTGAGAATTAAAGCCAGCATGGTTTTCTGTTCTGTCTTCAGAGACCTAAGCTGTGCCACATTAAAAAACGCAGTAAGCATAAATTTATATTTGGCCAGAATAACACTGAAAGCCATACCTTAGTATCTTACTCACTGAGATACCGTCCATCCTGACCTTGGCTACAGCTTCATATTTTACACACTATTACTGTCATAGTAACAGACAGAGCCAACAATAATTTGCTCATACAATTTACAATACATTGTCTCCCAGCCACACTGAGGTCTCTTTAACCACCAGCAGATGTGTTGCTTGTATTAGCTATATTTGAACAAAGCAGAGTCTATTCAGCCCTAAAGTCCCAATGGCTGGTTGGCTGTGTCTTGAGTTTAGAGTATAGATAATTTGGTGTTTATTCCATTGTAACTAATTACGGCACAGCTGAGGAGATCCAGAAGTTTTAGCCCACAACCTGCTGATTAAATTTCATGTGCTTCTCCCCTTGGTGGCATCTGAGTTTTAGGAGTCCACACTCAGAAAGGTTCATTGGTAATTAACACTGTAGATGTTCTGTAATGTTCAATTCTTAAGGTTCTTTCTATGTGAATAATAACCAAAATTTCTTTCACTATAACATTAAAATATTGAATGTCACTTATTAAATTCTCGGTATTTATGCTTCATAATCAAGCCACAAACTTGTACAAAAATTTATATATTCCCATTAATATTACTGAAAAATAAACAAATGCTAAGAAGAAAAACACCATCACTGTTGTCCCACATGAAAGACACAAGAGCTGTGGTATTCATTCATGTGTAGGTATGCACCTACTTCTAAAAGCAAAGACACTAAAGAAAGAAAAAAGCAGAATACCCTCCTCCACCCCCCCCCCAAAAAAAAAAAAGAAAACAACCCTTTGTTCTATGTTTGGGTTCCTCATACAGCAATACAAATGTACCCAGCACAGTGCAATAAAGAATGCAGTTAAAATTACATTTTTTTCTGGATATAAAGTCATTGACTGGTGAAAACAGGTTCTAACACTCAGTTAGAATCAGCAAATAACCTAAACTAGTAATCCCTGAACTCAAATTTATTTGGACAGAAAAGCTGTATAGCTTCAAGGATCAGTAGGCTGAGAGCTATGACTGCTATTTTTAACAGCCAAAGTAGACAAAGAATTGCCTTCTCATAAGGTTCCCCAGAAAACTTTTGCTTCCTATTAAAAGAATATGAAGGAAAGAGAAACAGCTCAGAAAGCTGCAACATATTTTACCCTTTTTTTTGCTAATTTTTGCTCTTCTACTTTTCAGAATAAGACAAGGAACAAGGCAAGTCTGAAATAAATGGAGTTGACTTAGGCTGTCTGTATGTTCCTCTGCTTATTTACCCCTTTTTCTATCAGTATTTCTCCACGTTTTATCCACCATACTGCCTTTTCTTTTTAATACCTTTATCCCATTGTTTATTTCCCTTCCTGGTATCCGTAATATCCATCTTTGACATCTGGTTATTAAACCTACCATTATAGCACAATGTAAAACATGGAGTTTATAAAACTTGTTGCTTATTTTGATAGTGTGGCTCCACAGCCCCAAGATTTTGCTTTTAAGCCTGACATATCCATTCTGCAAGGGATTCATACAGCTGGAGAGATGTTCTTATGCTTACTAGAAAATGAGAAATTTAGGTTCAGAACTTCCCCTTCTTCTTGCTGCCTCCACAGGAGATAGTATTTCTCTAAGCTGATCCCCAGCTGCTTTATTGGACCCTCGAGTCCATTGCCAGATAATACATAACCCCAAACAGCCTTAAGTTTGCTGGAAGTTCCTGAAGGGTCTGGATGCAGGAACACTGCAACTCAGAAAAAGGCAGCTTTATACTTCCTCCCTTGGGTGCCCTTTTTTGCTCTTTGGACATAATAGAGCATCCGGACTTCATATTTCACTCTTTTCTCTCTGCTTCCCTTTCTGGAATGCCAATGTATGTCAGGCCTTATGTCTAAAAATCTAGGTGAATTTGCTATAAAGTTAGATGTTGATTTAATTACTGCAGACTGGATGTTCAATCCTTCTGCTGCTTCGCTCTAAAGAATCACAATGCCTGAACTGTCAAGCATTGGCAATGGTTCTCTAGGATCTTTTGTTCTTATATAATAATATTCATCTTAGTTGTGATGATTATGCAATGAAGGTCCTTATTCCTTTTCTTAAGATGGTTTTGCTTAGTTCCAAAACATCTCCAAATTTTCTGAACTTCAGGGTAGTAATTGTCATCGGAATAGATAATTTTGCTCTTATACAGCTCTTCATTGTTCTTCCCAGCTGCCTGTAAAAAATTATTGCTGAGTTTGATAATTCTAGAAACAGAAAACAACATATCTTGAGGGGTTTTGTGCTTCTGCCCTATAGGATCTTTATATAAGCCTATCAAAATGCAAGAATTGTATAAGTGACAGAGACAACATTCCCACATTTTAGTTATTTTCTGTGTTTTTAGGAATGCCATAAATCCTGTCATTGCTTCTCCTTTGAGCAGTTTTCTAAATCACCACATTTTACTCTTTGGAGCCTGTTCTGTTTTACCAGGAAAAATGAGATGTGTGTTCCCTGCACAAGGTTAATCGATAAAATCTTTACAGTCTCTTCTCATCTGGCCAGCTTCACTTTAATTTCAGTAACAGTGCTGTCAGCTCACTCAGAGAGGCAGTTTAAGCTTTCTGAAGCCTTTGTACTTCATTTCCCCATTCCTTTACTCTTTATTGCTAACCCTTTTGAATGTATTATCCAAGTTTCTGATAGGCAATGGTTTTCACAAAACCCAATCTCTTCAAGTCATGTTACCTCATGAAAACCTCCACTTTTAAGAGTACCTGTTAACCCTCGAGGGTGTGGAAGATTACTTGGAAAGCATGTTTTATGCACATGAAATACTGAAAAAACAGGGTACAAATATATTCAAATGTGTACAGTTTCTTAAAGTTCTTCTTCTTAATCTTGTAATTTTTGAGCTCCAATTCATAATTTTCAAATGCCTGAGACTGGCAGTGATACTTGTTCCCAAAAGTAGAGCAAATTTTCTTTTTGGCCAACTGAATACCTCAGGACAGTTCTGGACTAGAGTCACTCTGTATCTCACCACTTAAGCCACTTTGCCCAGCTGTTGCTTAATACCACACTTCACCTTCCTTTCTGATGGAAAAGACTCTTACGAGTGTTCAAGTCCTTTTACATCCATTTCTTCACCATCTAATTGCTGAAGAGGATAAAGTGTGGCAGGCAACATTTATTTTAAAGACATATTTTCCAATATCAGTCACATTTACACGTGCATCTCTGCAGCTCATACACAGAGACAAATCAGCAGACTGAGTGCTGCAAGAGCAGCAATGAATGCTCAAGGACAGTCAGGATTTCTTTCTTCCAGACTGTTTGGTGCTTGTGCTAAATACCTCAACACAGCCCGAGATTTGATGAGGCTGAATATTTTGGACAATATTGTGGAAGGCTGCCAACTTCACCCTTAAAATTAAAAAAAGCAAGAAATATTAAATTTTATGATTCTGAGAAAAGTAAGCTATTTATTCAGGATAAGCTTTATGACCGAAATAGATTTTTTTAATTGGCAATTTCACTGTACTTTATTTTTTTCAGATACATCTGTCTGAAAAAATAAATGGAACAAGACCTGAAATGGTGCACAGTACTTCAGCAAGGTACCAGGGTTGTTTAAAATTTGTAATATTAATGCACTAAAAATATCTACTCTTTTTCCAGTCCTGTCATTGTAATATTTGTGAACCTGAGATTTTATATTCATAGCATTCTAGTTTTTAATTAAGGAAATTAAGAATAAGCTTAAATTATGGACATTAAAAACAAGGAAGCAAGAATAGTTAATCAAACATAACTCAAATTTAGTCTTCCTTCTATCATGGCCTGGAGATTACTGCATAGGCAATAAACTCAAATAAAAATGACCCTAGACAGACCTGACAGGAAAGCTGGGAGCTGGGTTGTGAAATATTGAAAGTAGTGCGAACACAAAAGCATGAAAAGGCCTCTTGGGCAAGTCTGTAAAATATATTTTTAAATACAACCTGAGGAGATCTGGGAATCACTGAAGAAATCTAAAATCATCACCAGGGAGGGTAGGATACCCTCACACTTAATGATCAGATCCACAGAAGATTACAAAATACAAAAGCTACAAATCCAGGAAATCTGAACTGACAGAATAGTTAGAACTGGGAGACTACAGCAGGTGTTATGACAGTACTAACACATCCTTGTCTTGCTCCTGCTCATTTTTAATATATGCTTACAGCCAGGACAGTGGTAAGGGAGTCCTTGCTCTGATCTGCTAAGAAAAATCTCATTGCTTTATGACTTATTATTTATTTATTTATTACATTATTTATTATTTATGACTCATTGCTTTATGACAGATATTATGCATTTGTATCAACCTGTTGGACTACTGAGAAATCCACTGCAATGATTTTTCCAAATTACTTCTAACTGGAATGAATATGCAACAAATTTTACATTACACACACCTAAATTTTTATTAAAATAGTTATTCCAATAGTCATAGATTTAATCTTTAAAAAGAAAGAATTTTATTTCCAAAATATTCCTTTTAGAGATCTTTTAAACAAAAAAAATCCTTCAGAGTGAAGGATTGTCTTTAAGTAAATAACAAATTTTAAGGAAATTAGGACTACAATGTGTTTTAAAACCTAACAGCTTGGTGTGTTAAATAGCAAATACATAATCCAAGAATAGATCTTTTTCTGTTCCCAGTTGTCTAGAAGTAACGTCAAAAATGTTTCTAAACAGCAGGATTAAAATACTCCACATTACTTATTATGCAGCTAGCAGCTGTACTATCCTCTGCAAGCTTAGCTTTTCCAAATGATTAGAGCTACATATTACAAAATCGTGGTCTGTTTTCTTTTCTATCTAATACCTTTAATTTGCAGTCTGAATAGAAGTGCTTTAGGTTCCAACTTAAATAACAGTTGGTTTTGAAGCTGTAGCCTCAAGCACTTTAATCATGTGCTATATGGAACAAGCTCTAAATATTAAGGAGAATATGATCTCCCCCCGCTAAATAAAAGGCTGGGATCCAGCAATACTTCTCTGCAAACACAAGCTAAATCTCACTCTCTGTGTGACCTTGAGCAAGCTACTTGATCTTTTTGTGCCTTGACAAGACAATTATCAAAACTTGGACTTCTCTGACTAACAGATGTTTCTGTGCATCAGCGTAGAGAATACTAGAGTAAACACATTACTGAAAACATTCATGACAATAAAGCGATGCAGAACCAAATTTCTTTCATTCCCTGTGATTTGCATCTTCATAATTCTTACTGCACTCACAGACAAAGCCACTTAAACCATGAGATCACTTGTTTTCCAACAAATTAAGTCCCAATACTTGCCAATCATTCTGCTTCAGAGGTCAACAAAGATAAAGTCCTTCTCTTCCTTGCATAGATCCTTAAGACCATTAGAATTACATCTATTCGCAAGAAGTACTCACAAAGCTAACAAGTTCCAAATGTTTCCTTTTCTTAAATGAATGTTTGCTTCAAATCACATGTTTTTAATCTGCACAAACTCCCCCCTTCTTATTTATCTCAAGTATATGCTGTCCAAAGGATAACATAACTAACACAAGTTAGAAAATATATTTTTTACTTTCACACAAACTGTTGAGCTAGATGAAAAAAACACTACCTTCTCATTACCAAATTATGATGTCAGTAGTACCAGACTTCATAATAAATAAACTCCATAAGTAAAATACTAATTGCAGAGAGTATCATTAGTAGACCTGATTACTTAAAATAGGCCTAGCCATAATTAACACTAAATACACCATGGTAAAAGGTTTGAATACCTTGGAGTCACAATCACACTTAGCTAATCAGCGTGGGTTCATTGCAAACTATCCCAAGGTGATCATTCAAAGGTTATGTGCTTATTCAAGGCTCATCTTCAATTCTAGGTATTTTGAAGAGGGGGAGGGAAATGCTTCTGAGGGTGGGACATCCCACCTCAGACCAGCTGATTAAAGTAACCTGTGTCAGTGTACAGACAGTCTAGATGAAACTCTTAGTTGAGTTAGCAGGTTGAACACCTAAATTCAGGTGAGAAAACTGGCAGCCAAATATGGGAATTCTTAATGATACCAGGCAAAGAATGTAAAAATTAACCAAGGTCAATAAGTTTGTTAGATAGCAAAATACTTCTAGGTCTCTACTTCTTTTATGTGTAATGCTTGGTCATTCTTACTTGGTAGAAAGAAATTTGAAGCATCTTAAACTATATGGTTTCTGGATTTTTTAAATTTATAAATATATATAAATTTATATTATAGCCCTGTTTAAACAGGGGGTTGGTTTGGAGAGTTTTGAGGGGATGTTTTTGCTTTGTTTAACGTAAAAACGTCCAATAAAAATTATTACTTCCACTTAGGGCTATTATATGTGAATCCATATTTTCCTAGGGATACAACCTTGTTAAACAACCTTTCTAAGGTTGTTTAACAGTTAAGCTTTGTGAAATGAGTTCAGGTATAAAATAATATAGGGATAAACCAGAATCTCTCTGGTGTCTCAGACTGATTCCAGAAGGTCATCCAACAACAGCAATGATATGTTATGTATTATATATGCATCTTGTCATATCACAGCAAGAACCTATTTCATAAAAAAAGGAATCTAAAGAGATTTTGGCAAAGAAACAAGAGAGTCTCAGGACATGTAAGCCAGTGAGGCTCTGGTGGCATCCATTCTTCCAACAAATTCATGGGGACTAGAACTAGCTGTAGAGCTGGAAAGATAAAAGGGTAATTTAAAAGAATCTGTGAGCAACATTGATGGAATTATGCTTCCAGTTTGAGTCTGGCATGAACTCTAAAGAGGTTTTCTCCAGACAAGTGGCAATTTTTTTCTTTGCCACTCGTATCAAAATAGATCCAGAAATTTGCATTTAGCTCTAGCTGCAATGCCATGAGTTTTCTCTCCATTCTTATCTATTCTTAGATACATTGAAAACATAACAATGCCAAGTGCTTGAAAGATGTCTTCACAAGACAGTTTCCAGCACATAACATTGTCAAGGCTCTCTAGTCTTTCACCCATTTCCATGCAGTGAATGAAATACTGTCATATAAAGATATTAATCCAAGAAGCATTTTTGCACTTCTAGGTTAAAGGAACCTCACAATAAAACCCTGCTGTATGTCAATATCACACAGGCAGTTGTCATTACAACTAGCTCTGTCCAGATTTTTTTGCTGTGATCAGAGCTTGAAAACCTGAAGCCTTTTGCCATACCTCTCAAGAAAAGAAATGAAAAAAGACAGAACAGCCAAAAACTTGACTTATGTTTCCCAAAGCTGTAAATGCAAAGTGATTCTACTTAGCAGGTTTCTAATAAGCCTTATGAATTATTAATCAATTTCTTCTGGGACAAAACAAATCTTCAGACATCAGTTATAGTGGGACTCGGGAAGAGTTAGGTTTTGAGGCGATTTTTTTAAACCAGTAAGAGTATATTGACTGTTCCTATGGAATGGCTTCACCTTGCTGTACATGGAACTAAAACATACAGGTTTTCCCTGTGCAGAGAAGACCCAATTTAAATGTAATATTTTTTTTTTCCTTTGAGAGCCCCACTGGAAGGCAATTTCATCAAGTCTCCTCCACAGTCACCTCCGGGCCCTGACCAAGCAGGCACCCCAGGTCTACAGGAGGAGGATAAATGACAGCAAGGCTCATAGTAAATTCAGGGTGGAAGTGATGTGAATTCCCTCTTTCACCCCCCTTTTTGAATAGAACCCAGCATACCAGGAAGCTCCCACCATTTCCCTGGACACTCAGTGTCCCCCGCCCCATCTTTCAGCAATCCCTTTCCCAGCCTTTATGCCGTGTAATTTCAGCTTTCATCAGCTCTCCTCCTGGCTTAAGCAGTTTCTTGCTTCTTTGCCCCCTTCTCAATTGGTAAAGACTTGATTAGGACTGAATAATTATGGATGCTAGCTTTGGAGCAAGCTGCAGGCCCCATGGCCTGCCAGGCCTGCCTGAGAAGCTAGCCTGGGAAATTCATAGGAGGATTTCAAAACAATCCTCAGAGAGAGAAAACAACTGCCAGGTGCTGTTTGTCTGTCCTCTTGTTTTCCTTGCAGGAGAAAGTCAGGGGGTGGTGAACCCCACTGCCAATGATGGTAATGTAGCACTTTACTAACCAATAAGAGTTTCTTTTCTGTACTTTCCATGAACTAGTCTATATAACATGGCTGAAGCAATAAACTAGAGATTCTCTCCTGCTCTGACTCCCTTGAGAGTCCGTGTCGTTCTTTCCCACCGTTCCTAATTAGAACGACAAATAATTAGTCGTGAAATGAAAAGGACAAAATAACCACAATGTAGTGGTTACAGATGCTCTCCTAACTTACAATCTAAATGTATTTGTACCGCTTTGTAGCCCTGTGCCTTCCTTCCAGAGTTAGGTAAGACTGAGTAGTTAGTTCCCAGCTGTGTTAATCCTCTATTGTCCTAACCCAAAAAATACATCTGTGAACTGTTTACATCCCTTGTCAGCCTTCATCCATCAGACTAAATATCAATTATTTTTAGTCTGCCCTCCTGAAGCAGGCTTCCTCTTCCACCCTCCTTTGCACCTGTTCCACTTTGAATAGTTTTTGTATTTTTTAACATAAGCAGATAAAATTGTATGCAAATTCAGCTAAGGTCATATTGCTTCCACACAGAAAAATTCCTCTTTTGTTTAATGCTTCTGCTAGCAATATTCTGCCTGAGATTTATATTTACTTTTTTTCCCAGCTGTGCCACATCCTTGGCTCAGTCAGAAACTTTTGTCTTTCCCTGCTTTCAACTGCAGCTTCCTGCTTCACATAAAATTTAAGAGAAGCTATGGCAGTGAATTGAAATGTGTTTAATAATGTCTTGCTCCACTTAATTTAGTCACAATGAAGATTAAATGTTATTTATAGTGCTATTTTACTTGTTTAGATTAGAAGAATTTCTTATTATTGAAATTCTAATAACTCAAAAATTATGCCAACAATTATAAACCAAATGCAGGCCGAAGAACAGGCATCTGTGCTGGTCCGGGACTGCAGTTCCAGAAGCTTCAGCTTTGCTACTGTCAGCTTCAAAGCCTGACTACAGTTTCAAAGATGTCATCATCTTGCTGTAAAAATTTAGGCTATTTTAAGAGGTTCCTCAGCTGTTTATAGGGATTCAGCTCTCAGCACAGTCAACTCAAGAGGTGGGAGCTCACATCTGAGGACATCTCTGGCCTTCTTGGATGTGTATTGGACTTTCCCTCAGTGAACATTCAGTATCCTGAGATATCTGAGTGTCATCATGGAAATTAGCAACAAGTTGAGCACAGAAAGCCACAATCATGCTAAACTAACTCTGGTTGAAACATGAGGTTCCTTGTTTTTTCATATTTCTTGAAAAGGTCATGGCAAAATGACAGATTTAAAGATCAGGTAATCTTTCTCCAGCTGTTGATGAAGCTGTGTCTCCTCCCATGGCCAGTTAAGCCAGCATTGTGGCTGTGAAGCATTAGTAGATCAGCAAACCCAGGGATCAAGGCCTTTCATAGATTATGATACCAGGTAGATTATCCTTCATAATAAATAAAATTCCTCAAATCTATACATCTCACAGCTGAAGGAGCTTTATCAGTGCTGTTTAACTTTTCCAGAAAGTGCAGAATTTCCTCTATTATTTTACTGGCTCATTTTGCTGATTGCTGGAGTGTGTGCACATTAGGAAGCTGGCCTTCCAGGCCATGCTCTCAATTTTGTTCTTACTTTCCATCAATGATTTGTCACTGGATAAAATATCAGAACCCTGGGGCCATGATCTGAAATCCCAATTCTGCCCTTGGCCCAAGCAGAGTAGAGGACTAGTCAGGCTCCCTTCTGCCTCCTGCTCTCCACCTCCTACTTCTCAACCGAGTGTTTTTAGCACTAGCCCATCATGCAAGAGGCAGATGGCAGCATGTCAGATGAGGAAAGTTGCCTCCCTGACCAGATAAGGTACCAAAGTGCCTAGAACTTGAATATCAGGACAGTGTTAAGTGGGAAACAAACTCCTCTCTTGAATGAGTGAGAAATAGATTCAAGACTAGATATGAGCGACTAAATGAAAGTATTCTGGCTGTCTGGGTTGGTGTCTAATAAATCTGCTTTCCTATGGGGTTGTCATGCAAAAAAAGTAGGTAGATTGGATGACCACTTGGCCTGTTCCAGAATATTTCTGCCTTTTATCACTCTGCTGCAAGGGTTAATATGATACGGGCTGTAATGAGCTGGCCAGTTCCTGACATGAACAGAAACTGATTGATTATATGCATAGTACACTAACTCTCTGCAGATGATAATGGCCATTCATGTATCATGCATTCAGCAATCACCAACATCTTTAATACAGATGTAAACCTTTGTATTGATGCCAGTTAAGCTACAATGAAGAGAGAAAGAATGTCAGAGAACATTCATTTTATTTCAAAGGGTCACTCCCAGCAGTGCAGCATGCCATTTTGTGCTGCCGTTGTTTCTCAGAAACATAATTCCCAGGAATGTACTGTCCCTAGTTTCAGAAGTAGGGACACAATTAAAAAGAGAAATACTGCAAACAGATAAAATCCATTGCAGCACAGCTCTCATTCTTTATGCAACAGAATGACAATGCAATAGTGTTTGTGACAAGATGTCAAAGGGGAGAGGGTGACCACTGTTCCCTGCTGGACCATTTAGGATGAGCTGGACACTAAATTAGTTCCAGTGTGCTTTTCTGCATGTTCATAAGATATATTTGCAAGCACAATGTCATGGCATTTTCAGAATAACCTCAGATCCTCCTGGAATCAATGAGAGACACAGGTAGATATTACAAAACAAATCTGAAGATTATGCAGAAGAATAACTCAAGGAGAAACCTGTGCAGAGAATGGAAAAGAGGTGCAAGTTGAAAAGGGGATAATGTGCAAAAGAAACAAGAAATGTTCAAGAGCAAAAGAAAGAAAAGAATGGTGACATACCTGCATTTCCTAGTTCTCAGCATATATATATATATATATATATATCACATAAAAACTTGCATGGCAGACTAGACAGGCAGGGAACAGACAGCAGGAAAACATGGGATAGGTCAGAACAGAAAACTGAATTTGCCAGGACAAGTAAATTGAGCTGAAAAGAAAGGTGAGATAAAGAATACTTTCAAAGGATAGATTTCTTTGCAATATAAGCTGAGATCAATATTCCTAGGTGCAAGTACTACATCATACTGCTAAATCCTACCTTTGTGTTGAACACAGGTACTGCTAGAGATGATATGCCCAAACCTTGCCATTGGCTTGGTGTCAACCTGTTTTGCCTTACACTCAGTTCTTTTCTCTCTTGTGCAAGCACAAACACTCAGGCAGCAGTGCACCAAAGAGCTCACCTGGATGAGAAGATAAACACAGCCATTCCTCACCTGCATCAGTTTTCTGATTAAATTCAGTAGGAGCTGTTGCAAATGGTTCTGTCAGCATAACACAGGAGTCAGCAGACAAAGACTGGCATGAAGAATGAGTGTTCATGGAATGGGGCATGGACACATGCAATGAATTACACCCTTGACATTTGCTGTTTCTGCTTCATATCTGAAAGAGGGCTTGTATGCCTGAAATCTTGTCTGTGTTATTTTATCAGTTAGTCTAGTAAAAACAATTACAGAGAAGGATTAGGATTAAGATTTGGAGCAAAACCAGCTCTGTTTTGTAACTAAAATAGTTGTTTCCTTGAATAATTGGATTCACAAAATTAACTCTGCTTTGCCTGCTGGTTCAGTACACTATAAGCCAAGTTTTGCAGCAGTTGGAATTAAATCACAGCAATGGGATTGGTCAGAAAACAAATGATATAGTAGAATAGCTTAAAGGTCAAAGTCCCAAAGAGTTAAGTATTCTTTCAGGAATATTTCCATTCCCTAATGTAGATGGGTGTAACTCTCAGGCTTGTAGTCATTAATAGGAGTGGCTGACTGCATCAGGTGCATGAATACGGCTCCTGAGAGGCCAAAGTATCCCACAACACCAAATTAGATAAATGGGTGGTTTGCTTTCTCTTTCACTCTTCAAGTGATACTTCTTGCTTATTTCTTCTTCCTCTCTACCCTCCAGCAAATGTGTATGCCACTTTTCATGTCAAAATGTCCAACAGGGCTGCTTCTCTTTTCAAGACAAGCTTAACCTATCTGATGTGCCATACCAAAAACATGAGAGATATTCAGTAAATCTACATTTACCCATACTGTATTTAGCCAATATTTTGACAGAGATCATTTAACACTGGGACAAATGAGATGGTGTTAGGTGTCTGTACTATATGAAGGAGGGGGAAATATTTAAAACCATTATTTTTGTATGTATGTAATTCTGAGAGACCCATGTATTCTGATAATTAATAATCGTATGTTCAGAAGACAAATCAGTCACCAATTCAGTTTATTCAGCAGTCCTTGCTATATTAAGATACTGAGAAAAAAAAAAAGAGGAGCAAAGAAAAACTTCCATGTGCTGGAAAAGAACAGCCTAGGACACCAGAGAGACAAGGGAATGCAAGTCCACTTAGTGGATAATCAATTCACCTCAGTTTATAATGGGAATTAATCTCACTTCCTCCCATATGGTAAAATGTATGCAAACAGAGAAGTGTACCTGATGAAAGTATATAAGAAATGTCAAATATTCCACAGGTGCAAGCCAGGAACTCAGTTTAATTGGCAAAACTCAATCAAGAGAGAAATAGATCTAGGGACCTACTGTATTTCTCTTTTTGTATAGCTAATTCCCATGTATGTTAATGCCCTGTAAAAATTATTTGGCCTCAACACATCACAAGAAAAATCAGTCAGAATTAACTCTTCCATCCTGAAGGTGTAAGTTTAGGAGACTAAGGTTCAGCATTTCAACCACTCAGCAAAAGCATTTAACATAAATTAATTTATCTGAATTTTTCTGGAGAAGATTATTGAAACTAGGATATGTCACTATTTTTGTTGTTTGGGGTTTTTGTTTTTTGTGTTTTAGGGTTTGTTTGGTTTTGGTGGGGGTTTTTTGTGGGTTTGTTGTTGTTGCTGTTGTTGTTTGGGTTTGGTTTTTTTTTTTGTTGTTTTGTTTTTCTGGTCTTGGTTTTTGTTTTTCGTATCTCCAATGGGAATTTCAGACCCCCAGGAAAGTGTCCCATTTCTGGCATGGATTCAGTTGCCAGTAGATCTGCCCAGACTCAGCCCTTCCACTCAAGCAAAGACATATAGAACCTTCCTACAGCCACAAGTTCACCCAGAAATAGCTAAACATGTTCGCCAGGAACACAAATAGCTCCTATATATAAAATAACAGTGTTGGTGAACTTCTCTTTTTCACCTCCAGAATGAATCACAGAAGCTGATGGCAATACTGCCCCTGATGGTGATGATCAAATCATATAATAGTTTGCATAAGAGGGGATTATAAAAATCATCTAGTTGCTGCTTTGTGCAGAAACACCTTCCCCTAGACAGGTTGCTCAAATCTCCATCCAGCTTGGCCTTGCACACTGGCAGGGATGGGGCATCCACAACATCTCTTGGCAATCGCTTCCAGTGCCTCACCACTCTCACAGTAAAGGAATTTCTTCCTAAAATCTAATCTAAACCTACCCTCTTTCAGCTTAAAGCCATTGCCCCTTGTCACTACAAGCCCTTATATAAAGTCCCTCTCCAGCTTTCTTGTCACTCCCTTTTAAGTACCAGAAGGTGCTAGAAGGTCTCCCCGGAGCTTCTCTTCTCCAAGCTGAACCTCAATTCTCCCAGCCTGTTTTTCATAGGAGAGGATCTTCAGCCCTCTGATCATCTTTGTGCTCCTCTTCTGGACTTGCTCCAGCAGGTGCACATCCTTCTGACGCTGGGGTCCCAGAGGTGGATGCAGTACTCTGGGTGGGATCTCACAAGAGCAGAGTAGAGAGGCAGAATCACCTCCCTTGATCTGCTGGTCACACTCACTTTGATTCAGCCCAGGACATGGTTGGCTCTCTGGGCTGTGAGGGCACATTGTGGGTCGTGTTGAGTGTCTTATCAACCATCACTCTCAAATCCTTCTCCTCAGGGCTGCTCTCTTTCCAACTTCCACCCAGTCTGTGTT